>NW_026992088.1:0-30141 GCF_029215605.1 Mirounga angustirostris | reverse complement strand
AGGATGATAATCCTAGCTAGCCCCTAAATTTCTGTGATGCAAGGAACTGGGGTAGTAGCTAGCAGGTAACATGCTAGCTAAGATGATACATTTCTTCATAGCTAGCGGAACGTTCCCTACATCCCGTACAGTACTTGCAGAGACACCGAATACTCAGTGAATGTCCACACTGACAATTCACTACAGCAGTTTGAGATAACACAGACCAAACTCTGTGGCTTTCATTTGACATATTCTGTTAGGATTAACAGATTCCTATTTGCCAGAGGATGAGTCTATGCTTGTGTCAGATGTTTACAATTGTTAGACTGAGTAGACTCCGCTGAAGGAGACTTGAGACTCATGTGAATTCAGGAAGGCAATGAAGGGAGAGTGTGAAGATGAGGTGGACTCTCAGAGACTCACATACACAGAGTCCATTTTGACTGATCTGAACAAGCCTCCGCATGTCTTTGTGGAAACAAGACCCAAGTGGAATGGAGAAGAATGACTTTTCCTGTTGTATTTGCCTCATGACTCTGCAGGACCGAAATCAGATTCTATTCTTTGAAATAACAGTAACAGAGCTTCTCAACCAAAGCCAGGAGCTGTCTAATGACATCTTCATTTGGGGATAGATTTGGATGAGGACGCTTGGCCTCTCAGAGTTTCCCCTTCTCAGGAGGGCTATTGAAGACCAAAATGAGATGACCTACCAGAATTGGGAAGGAGAAGTTGTCTTTATCACACACATCCATGAGGGGAACTCCAAAGAGCTGTCCTGGCTTTGCGGAAGATGGGGCTGTGCACTGGTTGTGCTGGGAAGTGCTGGAACCCCGACAAAACGCCCTATCTCTGAAAGAACGGGTTTTCACAGTCTTCAGGCTGGAGTCTAAGGAAGAAGTGAGAGTACTCGTAGTAGTAGTTGTTGTTTAATATGTTGAACCTTCTTTTTCCTTTTTTTTTTTTTTTTTACAGATTTTATTTATTTTTTGACAGAGAGAGAGAGACAGCAAGAGAGGGAACACAAGTAGGGGGCGGGGGAGAGGGAGAAGCAGGCTTCCCTTGGAGCAGGGAGCCCGACTCGGGGCTCGGTACCAGGACCCCAGTATCATGACCTGAGCTGAAGGCAGATGTTTAACGACTGAGCCACCCAGGTGCCTCAGACTCATCTTAATTCCTGATGACTTGTATTTTCCTAAAACTTTCCTCAAAGTATGTGGTACGTGTCATGAAAACAAGAAATGTCAAAAATATGGAGGGATTGATGATACGTGTCTCCAGGTTCTGAATCGAAAGTCTACCTTCTAAGGTGGACTGCTGCCAGTTAGGTCTGATTAGCTAGGCTCAAATCATACTACCTCTAGTGTCAGGGGCACTTCTCCTAGTGCTATTAATGGCTTTTTTTGAATTACATCCATCATCTTATTTATTCTACACCACAATTCTAAGATTTAGACATTATTTTTATCCACATTTTAGAGATGAATAAACTGATGCTTAGCTGCTATAACGGGCCAAAGATAATATAGCTGGTAAATGGGGGTACAGGAATTTACACTCTGGAGAGGTTGTTTGACATCAAGTCAAGTTCTTTTTTCTCAAAGATGCCAATTCTTTTCAACCCATTTCAAAGGGCACTGGAATCCTGTGGTGCCTCAAGAGCCCCTGAGCCAAAAGAGGAGGGAGGGGAAGAAAGGCCCCTTTCTCTGGCTTCAACCAGCGCACATGTAATATACATAAATATATACATTATGTTTATATATTTATATAGTATCAGTATATAATTATGTAATATATATAACTACATAGATATATATATAGCACCCATTTAAATTTTGTGAGAAAAAGTTCCCAAACACTGTGGCATACCATGATGAGTCCTAATTCTGTTATGATCTACACTAGAAACTTCTTGAAGTCAGAGACCTCATCTTATCCTTTCTTTGGTCTCACAACAGTGTGGAACCTCCCTTGACCTGTGAGCCAGCCTTCGGACGAAGGAGCCCATGGAAATCCTTGCCCTGGCGATGCTCTGGGCTCCAGAACAGCTCTGTCTAAGCATCTCCCATGACCCCTGGCAGCCTTGCTGTCTGCTTCTCACTAAAGCCAATAAAATTATTCCTGGTACCTGCAGCCTGCTCGCTGTTATCACGACTCATTGAGTTCTCTCCCAAGAGGGAAGTGATGTCTTCTCCAAATATTTTAAGGCAATTTTCAATGAGAAATTGTACAAGAGAAATCTGTAACACAAAAAGACAAGAATGGGGTGCTCTTTTCCATAGGGCATAGTTATAAATCACATTATGTATATAGACCTTGGATCTAAGAAAGAATGTGAAAGATTTCCCAGAAAAATTCAGAACTGATAAAAATACATAGAGACCAGGAGCGCCTGGGTGGCTCAATCGGTCAAGCGTCTGCCTTCAGCTCAGCTCATGATCCCAGGGTGATGCGATCAGCCCTACATTGGGCTCCCTGCTCAGCGGGAAGCCTGATTCTCCCTCTCCCACTCCCCCTGCTTGTGTTCCCTCTCTCGCTGTGTCTGCCTCTGTCAAGAAAATAAATATAATCTTAAAAAAAATAATAAAATAAAAAACAGAGACCAGAATTCTCTAAGAAATAACTTAGGAAGAGTGATACTTTTCCGGGTACTTTGGGTACACATTTTAAAATACTGCTAATCAGTAGGCTAAAGTTTTAATATGTGGCCTAGTTTAATAGCCAACATTTTGGTATCAGTGGTTACATCATTAAGCCTAGGATAATTTTTGGGGCCCCTCAGTTGAGAATCTGACTCTTGATTCTGGCTCAGATCACTATCTCATGATGGTGAGATCCTGCCCAACATGGAGCCAACTTTGGGCTCCGTGCTCAGCGGGGAATGGGCTTGGGCTTCTCCCTCTCCCTCTCCCTCTTCTTCTTCCCCTGACCCGCTCACGCTCTCTCTTTCCCTCTCTCAAATAAATACATATCAAAATATAAATAAAACAAGGATAATTTTCAAAGTAGCCTACCTTATTAAAGTTTACTTATTTTATGTTTTTAAATTTTGTTTCCAGTTTTACTGAGCTGTAACTGATGTATAACATCTTATGAAACTTTATATAAAGTATGAACAAAAACTTAAGAAAACCATTTCTTAAATGAAGAAGTATCTTAAAGTTGGGAAGCAGAGATTTTGGTGGGGTTGTGAGGGAAAACCCACACAGCTGGAGAGAAAACGTATCTGTCTGTCTAACTTCAGTCCCTTCTCACGCATTGCTTTGCCTCATGCTGGCTCTCTCTGTGTGAGCTTGGGGAAGACCTGTCATCTTATTAGGATATTCTGGAATCTCTTGCTAGTTTCCATATGACGTAGCAGAGGTGAAATAGTAGCTGAGTACTTTTCTAGATGAGCCACAATTGGCAGAGGAAGGCCAATGTGTTTGGAGCCATGGGGGCTCATATTGCCCAAGCCACCCAGGATGTGCCAGTGATGACCGGAGGAGCTGGCTGTTGTCGCCATTGTGTAGTGAGGAAACCATGGCTTTGCCCAAGGTTACGAGTCCCTCAGGGATTAGGCTGAGAGTTGAACCTTGACTGGTGAAGCTCCAAAGCCCAGGTTCTTTCCTATCGTATCACACGACTCTTCTCTCTCTCGTTTAGTCAGTCTAGTGTTTAGTCTCCTGGAGGGTGAAGAAGTGACTCGACTGCTCCGAGTTTCCCGTTTAACGACACCCCTTCCCAGACCCCGCCAGAGTAGCCTAAAGAACTCTGCCACTCCACAGGGGCCTAACGAAAATGTGCACTTCACAAGGTTCCATCCGTCAGAGTTACTACTGCACATGTCCGGTTCAAAGTAGGGTTTCTACCCCTTGGGGGACAAAAATGAGAGCTCTCATTACCTTTTTTATCAAGTTGTCTTCCAATTCCAAGGTGCCGGAATCAGGTGGGTAAAGAACGCTTGGGGCTATACAAACGGATAAATTATAAGCTGTCATCTGATTGGATGAGGAATGTTGCTCAATGTTGTATAGCACTCCAAAAAGGTATCGCAAGAGAACAATATTTGCTCTTGGCAGCTGGGCTAAAAGCCTAAGGTCAGAAAAACACACTTTAAATTAGGTAAATGATTCCACTTAAGAGGTTGGAAAAACAGAGACAGGGAAAAGGATACATCCTTGTATATCTAGCACACAACCCCTCTCTAGCAGAGTTCCAGGCATGAATGTAGACAAAATTGTTGCACTGAATTTAGTTCCTGAGCCAGATAAACACTTCTCTGGTTAGTTAAATGTTTGACAGACTTTTAAGGTCATAGCCCTGGCAGTTGATGCTCTTGCATGTGTCTTGAACCAGGGAATTTCGTCTACAAGGTTCATGGATCCAGAAGGTGTCAAACGGCCAAGGAGTCCACATTAATAAGATCAGGAGAAGAACAATAATAGCCCTAAAGCGTGCCTCTATTCTGAAGCTGACCCCCATGGCTTTGAAGAATTGAAACTCTTTGACATTCGTCATGATTATAGTGGGCAAAGCTGCAAAACGTAAGCCAATGTTTTCCTAATAGTATGTTGGGTGTATTTTGGAGATGTGACCAGAGTAGAGTAATTATTGCATCGTTACCTCCGCGCTGCAGTCATCTTCTCCTCTTCGTTCCCTTGATCAATAACACCGAGCCATTTGTCATAGAGATCAGACAAAAATATACATCCTGGGATATTTCTTAGGAAATACTTGTGGAGATAAAAATAAATATGTATATATATTACAGAAAATATGTATTGGAAATATTACAGAGAAAATATGTAGTTAAAAAATTCAGTTCAGCCCCCACTTCCTTCACAGATACCCAAACTGGGACCCACACGGAGCTTGGCTCTGACTCTCCATTGACTTGCACACGCAGCATCAAGTGCTTGGATATTCTCCCCCTAAATCTTAGAGGCATTAAAGCAGAGCTTAGGCTGTGGTAGAAATGAAGATAAAGCTCCCTTCTATCATCTAGAACTTATTTTCTTTGTGTGCTTTTTTTGCAAAGTACCACAAACTGACAGGGTCTGGCTATAGACCATCCTAAATCCTATTAGCTTCTTGGACAGAAATACGCTTACCCATGTTGCTTGTTTTAGACACAGTGCTAGCTCTTAACTCTAGCAAGAAAAGGCCTGAAACAATCGAAACAGAAACAGGTGGGCTCTTGCACACATATTAGGAAAGAACTAGGTCTTCTCACTCGGGGTATGTGTGCTCCCTGGAAGAAAGCTACTCGCACAATTGCTTCATTCTTCCTTTTCTTAACTGTCTAAAAGTCGAGAGTCTAATAGTAGACTCACTGAGGTCCTGAGGATAGATTCATTTCTAGATTAGGTCCATTCCCAGTTTTTTGACATGATATTATCAAGGCCAAAGTTGCAGAGTCTGTTTCTCCACCAAGATCCATCAACTTCAGGAAGAGAAAACTTTAGAAATGTCTAAGCACTATGCCCACATGTGCATACCCTCTTCCTAGTCGGTGCTTATAACACCGAATCAGGAAGGAACCTCCTAACTCTTTTTTTTTTTAATGATTTTTTTTTTAAAGATTTTATTTATTTATTTATTTAAAAGAGAGAGAGAGAGAAACAGCATGAGAGGGGATAGGGTCAGAGGGAGAATCAGGCTCCCTGCTGAGCCGGGAGCCCGATGTGGGACTCGATCCCAGGACTCCGGGATCATGACCTGAGCCGAAGGCAGTCGCTTAACCAACTGAGCCACCCAGGCACCCGGAACCTCCTAACTCTTGCTAGAAAATCGATTCCATGTGCTCACCTTACAGAGGGCAACACTCATCTTGCTACGTAATGTATCAGCATTCTTCTCCTGTCTCCTGATGCCTATATGTATATTACTACTGGATATCACTATGACCGCAGTGTAGGAGTGGTTACCTAAGTCATTTCTGGACTTTGCTATTGATCACATCTTCGAACATTAACGGGGGACAAGGGAAGACCAAATGTGACTGAGATTCTAAGACTGTAGTCATTACTACGTTAACATAGGGTTGTTCAGAGCTGTTCATAAGTGCCAAGGTGGATGGATTAAATTCTTTCCCTGTTCTATTTCTTTTGGAAACTTTGCCTTCACTAGGAGGGTGGTGAGAATGTTTGCATGGGTAAACAGTGTGTATGTGTCAGTGCGTATTTTGAAATTTATTATCATGACTAGTAGTCATTTCAGTATTAGTATTTTGCATGGCGACTTCAGGAGTGAAGGCAGGGTAGGCGGTGTGTGGTGAAAACAGAAAGAATTTCTAACATATGGGGCTTTTAACTCCTAAAGTAGCTTCCTTAAATTTTGATTTTGTCAAGCGTTTTTCAGCTTGTCAGGTTCTTAATCTATTATGCCCATTATGGTTCTTGAGCAGTCATGATGAAAGACACCAATCATAGCTTCAGTTACTCGTGTGTGGATAATGCTAGAACCTTCCCTACCTTTAAGACGGATGCGACCACATGAACAGATTCGCTGTACAGGTCCACTTTGACCCCAGAATTTAGTTTCTCCTTTAGGACCCTGGTTGATTTTATATTGGGTGATTTGCTGAAGATGCATTCTGTGAGGGACCCTTTTTGATTAATAAGGGAAAGCATATCCTGTAGGAAGAAAAGAAAATTATATCGCATCTCATACCCCAAACGCAGAGCTCAAGCTTGCCTCCGTTTTGAAAGAGGAGGGGAATGCAATGGTACACTGTTTTTGAGCTGAAAGGACTAAAGTCAATTTAGATTGTTTTTTTTTTCAGTGTCTCTCTATATACTTTCTACCCATATATCCATTTTACAGTCATACACTGAAACATTTTAAACACTTCTTTTAAGCAGATTTTCCTTTCCATTGAGTTTCCACTCTTAAATCAAAATTCTCTGCTTCAAGGCCTTTGCACAATCACCGTCCGTTTCCTACTTTACCATTCTTTTCTCATTATTGCCTTACATAGATGCTCTCCGCCAAGTATGGAAGTCTATTTAGGAAATACACATTTCCCATTTGTTTATTTCTCTTTAAGTGAGTGTATACTCCATTCCTACTTGTTCTATTTCTTTCCCTCTTTTAAAGTCAGGCTCAGAAACTCTCTTCCCCTTCTCTGATTACCCTCCCTTCTCATGAGTCTTTCATTGTCTTTTGCTGTATCTTCATGTCCTCTCCCTGCTGTGTAGAATCTTAATAAGGGCTGGACTCAGGGAATAAAATGGATCTGAAGTCTATTATGCTACTTATCTATTGTGTGAGCTGGGGCACATACATCCTGTACTGAGGCTTTTCCGATTCGTTTAAGAAGTGTGGAGGATGATAATCCTAGCTACCCTCTAAATTTGCTGTGATGCAAGGACCTGGGGTAGTAGCTAGCAGGTAACATGCTAGCTAAGATGATACATTTCTTCATAGCTAGCAGAACGTTCCCTACATCCCGTACAGTGCTTGCAGAGACACCGAATACTCAGTCAATGTCCACACTGACAATTCACTACAGCAGTTTGAGATAACACAGGCCAAACTCTGTGGCTTTCATTTGACATATTCTGTTAGGATTAACAGATTCCTATTTGCCAGAGGATGAGTCTATGCTCGTGTCAGATGTTTACAGTTGTTAGACTGAGTAGACTCTGCTGAAGGAGACTTGAGACTCATGTGAGTTCAGGAAGGCAATGAGGGGAGAGTGTGAAGATGAGGTGGACTCTCAGAGACTCACATACACAGAGTCCATTTTGACTGATCTGAACAAGCCTCCGCATGTCTTTGTGGAAACAAGACCCAAGTGGAATGGAGAATGTCTTTTCCTGTTGTATTTGCCTCATGACTCTGCAGGACCGAAATCAGATTCTATTCTTTGAAATAACAGTAACAGAGCTTCTCAGCCAAAGCCAGGGGCTGTCTAATGACTTCTCCATTTGGGAATAGATTTGGATGAGGACACGTGGCCTCTCAGAGTGTCCCCTCCTCAGAAGGGCTATAGAAGACCAAAAGGAGATGACCTACCAGGATTGGGAAGGGCAAGTTGTCTTTATTACACACATCCATGAGGGAAACTCCAAAGAGCTGTCCTGGCTTTGAAGAAGGTGGGGTTGTGCACTGGCTGTCCTGGCTAGTGCTGGAGCCCAGACAACAGGCCCAGTCTCTGAAAAAACCGCTTTTAACTGTCTTCTGCCTGTAATCTAAGGAAGAAGTGAGATTAGTAGTAGTAGTTGTTGTTTTATTCGCTTAACCTTCTTTTCTTTTTTTTTCTAAAGATTTTATTTATTTTTTGATAGAGAGCCAGTGAGAGATGGAACACAAGCAGGGGGAGCGGGAGAGGGAAAAGTAGGCTTCCCACCCAGCATGGAGCCTAATGCAGGGCTCAATCCCAGGACACGGGGATCATGACCTGAGCCCAAGGGAGACGCTTAACAACTGAGCCACCCAGCCATCCCGCTTAACCTTATTTTCACCATTCCCATTCTACGGTACATTCACTGCAATGGCTAGAAGAGGGAAACTGAGGCATTTTTTGTGTAGAATTTTCCATGTTTTGAAATTGGCCAATAGCATTCTTATGGTGTTAACAGTTGTTCCCCAGATCCTGCAAACTGATGGTTAAACCTAGAGACTTGATCAGACTTAGTGTCAATGCTTTCAATCCCATCTACTGCCCGTTGTGCTTTATCACGAGGCACTTCACTTGTTGTTTGTTTCCTATTGGTAAGTATGATTAGTGGATTCATCCAGTGTCAGATCTGATTTTAAAAGCTCAAAAGATCTGGTATTCAAATCAAGCTGAGTTTGTTAATCATCTGCTTTCACAGTGAGTCTCCTTCCAGTCTTAAGTTTCCTCTTTGGCTTTCTGAGTGCTCAACTTTTTTTTTTTTTTTTTAATTTTATTTATTTATTTGGCAGAGAGAGACAACGAGAGAGGGAACACAAGCAGGGGGGGATTGGGAGAGGGAGAAGCAGACTCCCACTGAGCAGGGAGCCTGATGCAGGGCTAGATCCCAGGACCCTGGGATCATGACCTGAGCTGAAGGCAGACGCTTAACGACTGAGCCACCCAGGTGCCCCTGAGTGCTCATCTTTCTATGATCAAAAGGATCTGCCTCTCATGACATGATCCGCCTGACCCCACTTCTCAGGTGGCCTCTGGTGTCTCTGCTCTGGGCCATCCCCAAGGATGACTCCCTGCATTCAGGGTTCTTGGGAAATAGTCATTACATGCTGGCTATGTGGTAAGATTCCAGGTGACTGTGTTTTCTTGTGATACCCCACCAAGCTACCCAGAGATGACTTTTTTTTTTGTAAATTATGTTTGATATTTACGGAAAAGAGTCTAATCCACAATGAATTGCACCCAATTCCTCACACATACTCAAACATACATGTATATACACCATACCAGTACAAGGCTTGAAAGAAAACATACAAAAAGAAAAACAATGAGAGATTATGAATGCCTGATTTATCCCCAATTTCCAGAGATGATTTTGAATTACCCAACATTCCCTATCAAAGGAATGCAGAAGAAGAGCTTTACAAAGAAAAGGTGATCTGCAGTGAAAAGCTGAGTTGAAAGTTTCTACTGCTCAGCTATGAATGTTTTCCTTATAAGATACCTTAACATTTGCTTATAAAATCTGCTTAAATAACTGAATTCTTTAAAAGTCCACAGAGGAGCCAAGCTGTAGAAGGATAAACAAATGAGCAACATTTCACCAAACACCCATAAACACCTGTCCACTGGGCTTTTCTGGGATGTAGTGAGTGCATCACCGTATCCACTCACGTGGGTGGCAACACTCATGGCACTTGACCAGAGAGACCAGGATCTAAGAACCAGAAGCATCCTGGTTCTGCCACCTAGTTAGATTACTCAAAAATTCTTAAGCTTTGGTTTGCTTAACTTTAACATAAATGCTGCTGCCTACAACTCGTTGAACTAAATGTAATGTACTACTCAGCACAAGGCATGGCTCGTGGCAGCCTTGATAAAAGTAATTTCCTTGCTCAGAAGGCCTCAGGCAGTCTAGACGTCAGTCTCTTCCCCCTCCAAAGCAGACATCACTCCCATTCTCTATTTGATTTTGCAACCTCTAGAAGGTAGGCAATCATGAAGGATGGCTACCACTTTACTTAACTAAGGCTCTTTCTTCCTGCTCTGAAATTGATACCGCTACCATTTTAAAAGGAGAGAAGAAAGAAAGCAAACACATTCTTAAATCCAGGAGGAGATTCCTGTACATCAAAATGTATGCATTTGCTGAAGATACGTGTTAATATGTAAGTTGAGTTGTTGTATGCAACCTGGGTTCCCTACTCTTCCCCTAGTTTTATTATTTCTAAAACTACCCAAATATATTCCATTCTTCAGCTTTAATAAGAAGAATGCTCTTAAGAAGAATGTTGTATCCCTTGGTACAAAGCTATATATCTAGCTACTCTATGAGTATACAGAAAATAAGTACACATTGAGTCCTATACTTTCTCCAAGGTATTTTCAGGCTTAGCTGGATGTTTCATAATGTACATTATTTGCTGTTAGAGGTCATGTTGCCTCTATTACTAATAAAAATATATGCTATAGCCATGAAAAATATAGGAATGATTAAACAAGCTAACTTTATGGAAACCTATTCTTTCTTAAACAGTCCTGGCAAGATTTGGGTTAATGTTTCCTAATGCTTGAATTAGGGTATGAATATTAAAAAATAAAATTTTTGAAACTTTGTGCTTATAGAATCACAATCATAACAATAAAATACTTTCTATTTTGGCCCAATACTTCTCAGATGAATAACACATTTTCATCAGAGAAAAAAATATCAATGGGAGAATACTGGAATGGTAGGGAAAAAAATAGCAAGAAGGAAGATGAAAAAGCCCTGACCATAAACATTCAGTCTAGCTCCAGCCTTGACCTGTGTCTGAAGCAGACATGGAAAGTGGGGGCAGAATTGAGACTTGAATTCTAACTGTAAGCCCAAGGCCACTTCAGCCTAAGCCCAGAATAAATCCAATTCAGTTCCATAACTCTTTACTCCACTGGAGTTCTTCCATTCCAGGTGCGTCTAAGCCATGCAGTCATTTGATTCCATCCTGTGATGGCCTGAGATACTAGATAAAACCCTGGAATAGGGAAGACCTGTTTCCAGGCCACAAACAGCTTGTGCTCTAAGAAGACACACAGATGTGTACTCACATAATTATATGTAGAAAGTGTTCTGGGGATACAGAGAAAGGAGCTAACAGTCTACCTAGGAGAATTAAAACAAGCACACAACCTTCCTCGAAGTGAGTTGGGTCCTAAGACCTTTGGGTTTCTCTAAGCTCGATTCTGTGCAGTTTTGGGGTTCTTGCCTCTACTGTTCCTCCCCACCCCCCACAGAGAGAGTGAGCTCTGTGTCCTCAATTTGTGGGCAAGAGTGGAGACATGAGCCAAGAGGAGACACCTGAAGAAAGGGAAGGGGCTCACCTCTCCCTTGCTCATTCTGCGCCGGGTGCCTGGGCTTCAGGATGAACCGGCCTTGCATCTCTGCGAACCCCTGCTCCAGAAGGAGGGACTCCTGGAGGGTGGAAGGAGAGATGGAGTCCTCTGGTGTCTGCGGCAGCAGTGTGGTAGATGGAAGATGGCTCATTTTAATTCCATAGGGATGTTTATGTCCTATATGGAAAAAATATAGATTCAGGCTGATGGTGATGGCTCTGATCAAATCCCCCTTCCCATGAGTGTATGCATCACACTGGTATATGCTGCTATTCTCCTGGGGCTTCTGGCACTCACTCTGTGCCTCCTGAGTGAGCATCATATTCGCTCTTGTTGGAGACACCCTGCAGAAAGCAGGTGCCCAAGGAAAAGATTTTAAAAAGAGAAAAAAAATGTAAAGCATGTTACTTTACTTGGAATACAAAGATTCATCAGTGCATTGCACAATGCTGACTTTCGCTGTGTTTCCATCTGAGAATATTTAAGGCCTTCTAGTTTCTGCCTTGACACTAACGAGATCTGCACATCTTAGGCAAATTACTTGACCCCTCTGAGCCTTACATTCATCCTTTGAAATGCTTGCCCTCACACAAACTTATAAGGATCAGAGTAAATATATTAATATGCATTGGTGGGTAATATTTTTTAAATAATTGAACATATATATTAAGAATTGCTATTCTCTCTCACATAATGTCAGTTGAGCAGATTTTTTTTTCATTTCCTTTTGTCAATTTCTAGAGGCAGAGCTACTCAAGGGCAGTGGGATGGGTTGCCTTTATGCTTTATACTTCCCTCCCACTGCTGCCCTTCCTCCAAGGGGAGTCCTGCCAGGTGATGATCAGAGGGAAGGCTGAACAGTGTTGGGAACCCAGAAGCAAAGTGCAAAACGATGTTTACAGAGTGGAAAACTGCACCCAGAGTCAGTGAGAGTTGCCTGCCAAGTGATTTGTTTTGTTCTTGTATGCTTTAAATTGTTTCCTCTCTATAGAATTCTCAAAGACCCTGTGCTATAGGATATGGATCTCATTTTTTAAGAACAGAATGGAAGTTCTCTTTCTGTCATTTCTGATTTATTATTGAATGTAACTTGGGGAGCTTTTGCTGTTCCTTCTCATCTGTCATAGATGCAGTGTCATTGATGTGTTCACAAGAATCACAGTGACTTCCCTCTTTTAAGGAAAAAGAAGCTTCTACGACAGCAATACAACCAAATCACAAAGATAACCAGGAGATAATCCGCAATTGAGAATTGAGAGCATTGGTAAAAAATGCATTTTGAATGCTGCCAATGGATCATCATGAATGACAGGCTCTCCGGATTCCTTAGAGCTGCCTTGGTGTGTGAAGCTGCTCAAAGTCTAAAAAGTTATCATCTATATTGTTTTACCTAAATTAATGCACTTTATTAAAATAAATATATTTAAGTATTTGACTTTTTTCCTTTTTGTGGTTGGCCGACTTTTACAGAGATGTCAATATTAATATGAAACATGAAATGGTGGGGGGGATTTTTTTCCTCAGCTATGCCCTTGGTGACTCTCTGTATTCTAAGACTGGGAATATACATTTCGTAGAAAGAAATTGGTTATTTAGATTTCTAGATCACTTGAAAATATTCTTTAGATAACTTGAAAAAGAGTAATAGCCTCACGGGATTATTTTCTTTTTAAGATTTTATTTATTTATTTGTCAGAGAGAGAGAGAGAGCACAAGCAGGGGGAGCGGCAGGCCAAGGGAGAAGCAGCTCCCCACTGAGCAAGGAGCCCAGGACCCTGGGATCATGACCTGAGCCAAAGGCAGACACTTAACTGAGCCACCCAGGCATCCCGCCTCACAGGATTATTAAAAAGATTTTGAAAAACGCATGTAAGAAGGAATGCTCTAAGATTTCTAGCAGAAATCATTGTCACCATTACCATACATTACTATACTTCAAGGTCTGCTACAGATCCTCTCTTTTTTCTCTTGTTTTTTAATCCTTCTATTTTTGGTAAGCACTGAACAATTTTGCTAATCCAAAGATTTTTTTTTAGAGGACTTGTGCTAATAACTATTTTAGGAGAGGTGTAATCTGTTTATCAATAACCTTAAGAACAGTGATGGAAAAAGCCTGAGAAACAACAAAGTGCAGGTAGTTTAGTCAGTGAAGACTTGAGGAGTTTAAATGTGATTATCTCATTCTCTTTATGATGCTGAGAAAACTTCTGGGCACAGAGCAGGTGTTAAATACATACCTATACCTGGATTCAGAGACATGATT
Source organism: Mirounga angustirostris (assembly GCF_029215605.1). Classification (NCBI taxonomy): domain Eukaryota; kingdom Metazoa; phylum Chordata; class Mammalia; order Carnivora; family Phocidae; genus Mirounga; species Mirounga angustirostris. The sequence goes on along the minus strand of NW_026992088.1, from coordinate 16,423 downwards.
GGATTTTAGCGGATTCTCACAAAATAGAGGCTATTTAGTTGTTAGGAACTGGAATTCAAGACTGGAATATGAAAAATAAATGTATGGGGAAAAAAAATTCCAATTCTATGCTTTCATACCTAAGTGAGTAAATAAGTAAGTAAACAATAAACAAAAAAATTTTTAAGACAGCTCCGTTTGTCAGGTAAAATGAAGTAGAAACGAAAAATTTACATTTCTCTCCCTAACTAGACCTTAAGCTGATGAATGAAGAGATGTCCTCAGTGCCTGGGAACAAGTAAGCACCTGGTAATTCTTTAATAAACGTGAGAGTGAATATTGCATGTGATTTTCACTTTTAAGGGTATTTAAGCTGAAGACAGAACAACCATTACTTTGAGATGTAGAGTTACAATTTTGAACCTAATCAATCCCATCTTAGATTTTCCCTGACACTTACCAGTGAGTGGGTGTGGGGACGCTTCCTTGCCAGCACTCACCCACAGCTGGTAGTCTTTCTCAGAGCCCTTGGAAACAAAAAGAACTATGCATCATAACAAATCTTTCACAGTACTTGAAGAACACATTTCCTTTGCATTTCTCTGTTTCCAGAAAGAAAGAATTGGGGCCAGTATAAATGCCATTTGGTCCATGGAGGTAGCTACAGTACTTGTTAACTTGTTCCCTCATAGCCTCCAGTGGACCGTCCCAGGTTCTTGTCATTTTTGATAAAGGCCAGGAAACCACAGTACAATCAGCCCCTCACGGTGTGGGTGGCCCATGGCCTAAGAAATCACAGTTGTGCCCCTTCGCTAAGGAGGAAACTTCTAATCTCAGAGTCCTGCCTTCCGCTGTCTCTAGATTCCTTGGATAATGCTGGCTTTTGCCGCCAAATGTCCCTGCCCTGACATGCATATTGTCCAGAGAGCCATATACCCTGCTATGACTATTCCTGAGCAAAGTAACTTGAAAGGCATCAATAGTTCCGCAGCCCTGGGCAAAAGGAGACAAACGCCCAAGAGGCCTTGAGGAGTTAGTGGACTGAAGTCAGCCACTGGCTTTGGTGCAGGCAAGCCCCACTTCAGGGAGAGAAAGAACAAGGACTCTAACCTAGACAACATATCAGATGCAGAAAACAATTACTCCCAGCAGAATTACCGCCCAGTAAACCTGGAAGTCCTACTTGAAACAAACACATCTAAATTATAAAGATCGCTGAACTATTTTAGAGAGTCTTCCAGGAGACTAAAGCAAAAAATGTTTGACATGGAGTTGTTGGTGATAGGTACTATGCTTGACCTGGACTCCTGATTAAAAATCATGGTCTTGCCCTTATGAAGAAAGGTCATAGGTATGGACACAGACACACACACAGACACACGCAGACACACAGACACACACACATAGCTAAATCTGCTCAAAATTGTATTGCAAATAACTCGTGAGAGCTAGTAAGGTAGGGTAGGGTTTGGAAATGCTATGCTGGAATCCCTTAAATCAGGCATACATAAAGCCAAATAACCCCAATTCTTCATTAAAACAGAAATTCTTTGTGTGGTGAGATTGATCACTTTATGCAAAGGAAAATCACAAACATGAAATAAAATGAGCTTCATCATTAATCAATCTCCTCAACTTCATCCCTAAAACCACTCACTCTCTGTCTAAGACTTAATTCCTATTTAGGGTATATATATCATACAGGTTAGAAATCAATGTAGATATGTGCTTTACTCAGTACATATAAATTCAATTTTATTTCAGATATATTATTAAATTTTGTTTGTACAGAAATCATTGATTTCTTATGCTAAATTCCAGTTGCCCTGAATTTTTAAGGGGCTTTATTATACCATTGGGTCAGACAGAATTTAAGTAAGAATCTTGTAATTATGTCATGTCATAATAGCAAGACATTTTTGCATTTATAGAGGATTTTATATAAGAAGCTGTGCTTTACAAGTGCTCCCTTCAGTTCTGTCCATCTGACTATCACTCTCCCTCTCTTTTCCCTTAGAAAACCTCATCCTCAAATATGTCCATGTCTTTCATCAAAAAAAAAAAAAAAATCCAGCAACTCACACCAGCGCCATCAAAACATAAAGGAACAGGCCGTTAAAACCAAAACAAGATGAAAGTGATATGTACGCAACTGCCCCCAGATCATGGTCTTATTCAGAACTTGTCCTCTTTACCAGTTCATAAGGGGTGTGAGCCGCCTCATCCCAAGGAACTGCATCAAGAGGAGGTAGCTTCTAGCCATGTGGTCTTTATGTCAAAATGTACAACAAAACATATAATTTAGGATTCATCTAACTGGGATTGAGTCCTTGGGTGATGACCAGGGTAAACAGGGATGGGGAGGAATCAGGAATGAAGACACAGAAAGAAGAGTCCAATAGAGGAGGAAATATTTAGAAACTTAGAAATATTTTATTGTCTGTGTATAAAATATATACAATAAACTGCATGTTGTTATTAGCACTCTAAAATTATAGCCCAATTTTATGCTATGATTTTGAATTCGCAGAAAATTTAAAATGGGAAGACAAGAAGAGCACCCATGTATAGGCTAATAATATAGCTTTGCTGCCTTCAATTTCTAAATCTGGGGGACAAAATATGACTATGATATGTATAATAATCAGCTGTCTTATAACGGGAGGTACACAACACACACACACACACACACAAATCTCAAAAGTCAAAGATGGTTTTTAAATTAAAAATAGTTTGCAAGGGTACTTACAGTTATTCCTAGCATTGGTAGTGACATGTTGATAATGTCATTCACTGTGTCTGAATTTGTTACTGTTACAGTTACAGACTGTAAAAAAGAAATGAGAAAAATTGCTATAAATTTTTAAAAATTTAAAGCAGGTGACCAAATAATTATTGTCAAATTATTATCCATACTCTAAAGGCAAAGCTTGTTTTCAGTTAATGACAAAGTAAAGCATATGTAGAGCACACACCCTTGATTATATTTTCATTTCTTTACATAACATGAAGCTAGTAGGAAACATTTCAGTGAAACATATATTTCCCTTCAAGGATTTGTGGCTTACAAAATATAGCAGCTTAAGCAAGAAAGAGAAAAACAGAATTCCACGAGGGGACATGAACTGACCCTCAGCTCCATAAGGCTATTCCCAAAATAGAGAGGGGAGATAGTTTAAAAAGGAGGAGCTAGATACTTTTCTCTCTTCGCAATTACATACTCAGTTTCAGCAAAATCAGAATAAGAACCGTCTGTGACAGACATTTAAAAAAAAAAAAACTATTTAGTCAATACTTTCTTTGTGTCATCATGGTTACTAAGATTTCCATTGTTGAAATCTGTTGAGACAAATAAAACCAATGAGTCTAGGAAATGAGACTGAAAATGTTAGAAGTTTATATTCCATTCGCAACTCTGACAGTGAGTAGTTACTTATAATATCTCTCTATCACACCTTATATTGAGAAACTGCTCCATACAACAAGGAAAACAGTTATTGAAAATTATCTGAAAGGGATGGATAGGAATCTGAGATGATATCGATAAAAGTACCCGAATTCCAAAAGACATTTTAAAAGAGGACAATATGTAACCAACCACGCATACACTTTTTATAACATTATTAGGCAATGAGGCCTGTGTTCTTTGAGAAACAGTGCATGAAGAAGACAAGCAACAGAAGTGGACACTCACAGTCCTTAAAAATATTAAAAACAAAGTTAAAAGAAACTTGTTCTTTCATTGTATTTTTCTTCTTATGAATTGAAATGCAATTGCTTGATATGACAGATGGCCCAAAAGTTGCTTGATAATCGAACTTGTATAAACAAAAGTGTTCATTGATTTCAAACTACTTGAGCTTTAAGGATTATAAAAAAAAGTGTTCAGAACCTAGCAGTAGGACTCAGAGCACCCAAACTCAAGGATATCCTATGTTAAATTGTCTAGGAGGGGCTTCCTATGTTAAATTGTCTAGAGGATTCAAGACTGGGTCTTAGCTTGAAATTTAGTTAGAAGTAATGGCTCTGCTATTTTTTTTAAGATGTCTGAAAGCCTTTCAGTACAACTTAAAAAGTTTCCCACAAATTTTTTTTTTTTTTAAGATTTTTGTTTATTTATTTGTCAGAGAGAGAGCACAAGCAGGGGGAGCCACAGGCAGAGAAGACAGAGGGAGAAGCAGGCTCCCCTTTGAGCAGGGAGCCTGATGCAAGACTCCATCCCAGGACCCTGGGATCATAACCTGAGTCGAAGGCAGATGCATAACTGACTGAGCCACCCAGGCATCCCTCCCATGAAATCTTTTTAAAGAAAAAAAAATCTCTTTTGAAATACTAATAATCACTTTTTAATTTATCTGGTCTGCAAGATAATGGTTTTCATGGTATAAGGAACATACTATGTTCAAAATAGTAATTCCAGAGATGTATGTATATTTTCCTGCATGTTGTAGGTTCTCCAAAACAGATAAATTCCAGTAGATAGAGCTCTCTGTAAACAAATGACTTCAGAAAAATAAGCTGCTTTTTGAAATAATTTAAAAGAAAAAGAAATGTTACTTTTTTTTATATGAGTCAAAGTGTTACTTAATATATGAAGAACAAGGAATATGTGATCAATTCTCAAGAGCTGAAGCCAACCCTGAGATGATCTAGATGTTCAGACTGTTAGCCAAAAACAGCTATTACAATAATGCTCAATGATACAAATGAAAATATGCTCACAATAAACGAAAGAGGCATCTTAGCATAGAAACTAAAAATATTTAAAAACAGAAATTTTTTATCTGAAAAATATCTTAAAGAAAAAATTTACTGACTAGGCTACATTGCATAATGGAGATGACAAAAAGAAGTCAGTGATTTGAAAATAGATAATAGAAATTATCCTGTCTGAAGAAGAAAAGGGGAAAAAAAGATTGAAAAAATTAAGAGTCTGAGGGATCTATGAACAATATGAAAGGGTCTAATATACATATAACTGGACTCTCAGGAGGAGAGGAGAGAGAAAATGGGGAAGAAAATATTTGAGGTAATCATGATCAAAATTTCCCAAATTTGGTGAAATTAAATTTATAAATTCAAGAAGTTCAGAATATGCCAAATAGGACAGATTCAAAGAAAACCATGCTTTGATACTTCATAGCCACACTGCTAAAAACCAAAAATAAAGAGAAACTCTTGAAAGCAGCTAGAGAAAAATGACAAATCACCTACAGGGGATTAACGTTTGATTGATCACAGACTACTCATCAGAAAGCACAAAGACAAAAAGACAGTGGAACATCTTTAAAGAGCTGAAAGGAAAAAGTTTGCGAACAAAATTCTACATCCCTCAAAATATCCTTCAAGAGTGAGTGTGAAATAAAGCCATATTCAGATAAGAGAAATTAAGAAAATCTGTTTGCACCAGGTCTGCACAAGAAATGCTAAGGATCATCTCTCTAGGATGAAATGAAAACAGTGTTAGAGGGAAACTTGGATGTTCAGGAACAAGTGAAGAACATTAGAAATGCTTATTTTGTGTAAATTATACATAAATAAAGTTGATTTTTAAAGATTTCAAGGTAATTTTCCATGGAAAATTCTGAGTGTAACCCACTGCCACAGCTGAAATCAAAGCAGGCAGAGACAAGAGTGTGCTCTGCTGCTAGAGAACCCTCTGGCCTTATCTCCTTCATGCAATGCATCTACCTGGTGCTTAGAAACCAATCAAAATATTTGCATGGCTTTTGCTTTGGCCAGGAATAACTACCCCTTTTTCCACCTTCAAATACTATTTTGTGTGACCTAGAGCTACTGTAAAGTATAACAGGAAAAAAAAAATGTCACTTAAAGATACCCAAAGTATCTTGTTCATCATTGCAAATGTCTTGGCTACTGCACTACAATTTCAGAAATCAAATTTTATACCAAGAATGGGCAACTGGTTTGATTTTTTTCCCCCCAACAGCCAAAAGAAAATGAGATAGAAATATGCTGATCCCTTAAAAGTGTCATCCCTCTGAGCTCAATTCAACCCTGATATTCCTTGGATCAAAAGACCTTTCAAAACCCCTCTGCAGTTGATATAACTACTAAGTGAAATACCTGACCCTTGAGTAGATCCTGTACTGGAAAGGAGACATTATTGAGGTCAACTGACAAAATGGGAACATGGAAGGCAGAGTAAAGTATTACACCGATGTTAAATTTACTAAAGGTGATAACTGTGTGATGGTGATATAAGAGGATATCTTTATTCTTGGGAAATACCTAGGTTTAAGGATAAAGGGCCATGGCATTTGTATGACCCTCAAAAATAAGTATAACATACACATAATAGGGACAGAGAAAGAAAATAAATGATAAAGCAAGTGGAGTAAAATGTTACTAATAGCTGAATCTAGGTAAAGGGTGCATGGGGTGTTTTTTGTTTTATTTTTATACCTACAACTTTTCTGTGAGTTTACAGTTATACCAAATAAAGCGTCAATGGGGGGAGGGTGGAGAACTGTGGAAACAATCCAAACCATTCTGTACATAAGTAGTAACCATTGGGAAAAAATGTTTACTTCTAGTAGGAAATACCTGCATGTGAAAATCACCTTATTACAAGCCAGTGTTGTTGCTATTAGAAAGAACCAGGGAAATATTATGGATATTTAACATGCAATATTCTTTTCATGCTTAAGTACTGTGGCATGGATTCCTCTCACTTCATATTACCTAGGATTCACTCTTTATGTATACAAAGACACGTGTAGACAGGAAAATACATTTTCCCACATGGTACTTTTCTAAATACTCTCTCTCTTCTTATCTCTTGCTCTCTCCTTCCTACCTCCCCATCTCTCCCTCCCTCCCTCTCTCTATCTCCATCTCCATCTCTTTCATTCTATCTGAATCAGGAACATGGAATTTAATTTTTGGTCTTAAAAACACTTACACAGGCACAGTTCTTGATGTCCTCAGTGAAGATTCTGAGAGGAATGCTTTTGGGCTGGTCCTTCTCTTTGGCCAGATTGATGTACCTAATCAAATTCAATAATAACCCCAAATAGAGTAGGATGAATTAGCTATTAGCTTACTTTCAAATTGATCTATGTGGCTAAAATTTTCAACATACTCTGTTATTTTTAAATGCATGTAAATAAACTCAGCAACATCAAATTATGGGTTGGAAGAAAACATGCAAAACTATTTCAGGAAAGTAAGACATGACTCAGAAAACAACAGGTTGCTCTTGTCATGTAAGATGTGAGTAGAGGATCCAGTCATCAAAGCTTTCCTGCCTAGACTGGAGGGCCCAGCACCTTCAAGGGTAGGAATGAGAAGGTGCTTTGAGCATCACTCAGGAGAGTAAATTGCACTTAAGAAAATTTAATATGTATCTTTTGAGAATAATGTTAGCTCCAATCATTAGGTCTGAGAGAAGGGGAAGATGAGAGTGATAACCAGAATTTCATCAAAAATAAGCAATATGTGCATGTAAATAAGAGCAGATTATTTGCAGTAGCAGCCAGGGTACATCTAAATAAGAAATTATTTGAGGATAGTCTAACAATTTCTACTAAGTAGGGGAAGCATAGTGTGTGGGGGCACTGCTTTGAAGAGATTTATTCTTTTCTCATGGGTTAAAGATGTATAATATGTATAGTGACAAGATACCTTTGAAGGAAAGAATGCCATTTTTCCTTTTGTTCCGAAGAACTGCAATTTAAAAAAAATGGGAAGAAAAAATTAAGATACATACAATACTTATACTAGCAAAATAAGATCACCATTCCAGAAAAAAAATAGCAGCAGCCAGTTGTTAAGGATGTGGATGCATGTGTTAATATCATACTGTCCTCATAGTTGCGCTTTGGAGGGACCCCACTCTTTTATGAGCGTATTAAAGCAATGGGAAGTAGATCCTAAAGTGGGAGAAAAGTTGGTTTTGAATCTGAACACTTAATTGTAACTATGTGATGCAAGCTATGTGATCATGGGCACTTTGCTTCACTGCGCTGATCTTCAGTTTCCAGAACTGGAAAAGGGTTAATTATACCCCGAGTGTTCCTGCAGCTGCAAGTGCTATTCAGATATAAAGAACATTATTATTCAAATTAAATCATACTTAAGGAATTTGGCATTTGGATGGAACTATCTTGGCCCAGAAACAAGAATAGCTTTTTAGGAAGAAACACCTGTAATATTTTTATTTCTTTATACACATAGCAGATTGGAATGTGTTAAATTAGTTTCTAGAAAACATTCTTCGTTACTGTGATCCTCTGAGCAAGATCGATCCAGCTAGTGCTAAACTACTAAAGGTTAGTCTTTTCTCAACTAAAGTTTTCACAGCATTTAGTACCCAAAGTTGCGAATGTTTTAAGCCTCATGCATACATGGCCTTACCACTTACTAGCGTTTTTTTACCGTGGTAAACTACACAAAATAAAATTGACCATTAGTGACCTTTAGTACATTCACAGTTTTGTGCAACTACCGTGACTGTTTAGTTCTGGAACATTTTTTCACCCAAAAGCAAACCTGTGTCCACGAAGCAGTCACTCTTCCTTCCTTCCTGTTTCTAGCTCCTGTACCATATTTTGTGTATTTGTTGATAAACACGTGGGTTGTTTCTACTTTTGTTTGTTTGTTTGCTTTTTGGCTATTGTCGACAATGCTGCTATGAACGTTTGTGTATCAATTTTTGTGTGGACCTACGTTTCTCTTGGGTATCTATCTGGGGGTGGCATTGCTGGGTCGTATAGTAATTCTGTTTGACTTACTGAGGAACCATCAAACTGTCCACAGTGGCTGCCACATTTTATACTCCTCCCAGCAACACTGCTCCCCAACCCCTCCATCGCTGTTTCAGGATTTGTCCCATCTGGAAAATGGAACGCCCACTTAGCGTCCCAGCCTGCCTATGCGCATGGACACAGCTTCTAGTTAGCCATGCTGATCTGCAGAACAGTAATAACCACAAATAGCAAAAGCACTAGGTGCCAGGAATTGTTATAAATGCCTTCTATATGTTTACACAGCTTTTTAACTAATATAACATGTATAAGCCTGGCTTCCACATTTTCCTGCTTGTTAGGGAAAAAAAGTCTCTTGGAAACTCCCCTGTCAAAGACTTTATACATTCCCAATTGAAACTGTTTCCTTCCATTTGCAACATGGAGAAGACAGGAAGCAAGAGGAACTGAGAATCTTTACAGAAATGCGTCGTGGAAAAGAAGACATGCGGAGAGCATATAAATACATATTTCTTCCCAATAAGCTTTGAAAATTTCTCCTTAAGTCAACGCTGCATTATAGGGCTTAATAAATTAACAACTTGTAAACATTTTCGTTGTCTTCCCTTTGTGATGACGTGGGACATTTTGGTGGAGTGGGGTGAGGAGAAGAAAGAAGGGTGTTAAGTGCATGTGATGAACACTCATTGTGCAAAACAAGAATGAGACTTGGGGTGTGGTTGTTTCAAACAGCAGATGTAAGTGTTGCACCACCCCTGTAAACTCAGGAGTGTCTGCTCAGGATGTCCGGGGTAGAGAGTCACATTCCCCATCCTCGTGTCAGCCTAAGAATGTGTCTTGCACAACTAACCTCTACTCAATGCAATCATACTTTTGTTTTAGATGGTCACCTCTCTAGAGACACCAACTAAGATAATCAGTACACAGCAATTCAGGCAACCTCATATTCAATGACATGATTAATTTATTTGTATAATTCCATACTATTTTTAAAGGAATGACCTTGGGAGTATAAGAGCAATTTTTCAAATTTAATTGGACTCTTTAATAGTACTTGCTCAAGAAAAATATGCCAGTGATTTAGAAACACACATACCCCCTGGGAATTAGGGGGCAGGATATTGGAGAGGGGTTCTAGAACCTCACTCTCTTGATTCTCCTTCCATATGCCTAAAACACCCAATTCCTCAAGTGGCTCCTAGAGCCCATGGGAAAAACCACTGATCAAAACCAAAAGAAATTACTCCAATAGTTCCCACTCTATGTTATCTACTTGCTCCCATTTGTACATACCTTTTGGGGGGAAGTACAAGGCAAATGAGTGTCATTATGGGAAGTCAAAAAGGGAGTCACTGGCTTGACATATAATCAGATTAAAATGTTTTTCTTTTTATCCCATGTAAATACAAGACCAAACGGTCGGTCTTACCCGAAGGTGGCCACAAAGGTCACCGTGGGCCAGCCCAGGATAAAGGACCTCCCAGCACAGATGTTGGCATCCTCCACTCTGTCCATACAGTTGGCAGTCCACATGGTGTTCAGTGGTATTTTCTTTTTTATCTTAAGTTTTTTCTTATACCTAGAAAGATACCCAAACAAGACCTCTGTTAGTTTGTTTCATAAATCTTATGGGAACAGCTGTGCTCATCAGAGACCAGTTCTCACTGCTCCAGGGCACAGCATGCCTCCCTTGTCTCTATTACCCTCTGTGCCCAGCACAGCAAATGGTGACATGACCTTTACAAAGTGTGTGTTGAGCGAAGTCTGGCCCTAGGAAGGCCCTGAAAACACTTCCTCAAATGGCAGCAAGTGGCCATTTTTCTGAATGTTGAGTGTTGAGTAAAGACTATATATTCCAGAGCTTTTTAAGAAAACCATTAATTCATTTATTATTGTTAGAATTTGTTTCTTATTATATATAGTTTTATGGTTATTATTATAGTTAATTATTCATTTATGACTTGCTTACTTCAAAAAGTATTTGAGGGGCTGAACAAAGCTACCTGATACACGATTTATAAAAATAGTCATACAATTTTTTGCTTAAGAGACACAAACCAGGGGGCGTGCCTGAGTGGCTCAGGCGGTTAAGCATCCAACTCTTGGTTTCGGCTCAGGTGGTGATCTCAGGGTCTTGAGATCGAGTCCCCATGTAAGGCTCCCCTCTCAGTGGGGAGTCTGCTTCCCCTCTCCCTTTGCCCCTCCCCCCGCTCACGCTCATTCTCTCTAAAATAAATAAATACATAAATAAATCTTCAAAAAAAAGAGAGAGAGAGAGACAAACCAAGAACAAAAAATAAACTTGGATCAGAAAGATTTTTTTGGGGGGGGGGGATCAGAAAGATTTAAAAGTTATTTTCAACCTTAATTTTAAAAAAAAATACTTTCTAGCCTTTAAAGCATAGGTTATTTTCAATTTCCCTTCTTAAAATTTTATCCATATCATTTTCCCTTAGATTATGGCTAAAACTGAAAAACTGTTAGCCTACAGATTGAGCCCAATTTAAAAATCATCAATCCATCCATCAATCAATCCCAGATCAGCGGTCAGGAGGTCTTATATGTGAGTGATGGATACTTCCCATTTCTCTGAGGAGTCAGAAGGTGATCAACTTTGTCAGTGGTGAAATTGCTTTTTGACAATTTCTGCCTAATCTTCTTTGATCTCTAACATGAAAACCACCATATTGATTGATTTGGTTAATTCACAACTTTAACTCTCAGGTGGGCTTGGGATTTAAATAGTTATAAGCCCTCTGAGGGATGCTTAGGGAACTTGGACACACCACTCTGGAACTCCTTACTATTCAGAAACACATGTGGAAACACTAAACTAAAATGAGATCAAAGACACCTCATGTGCAAAAATCCCTGTGACTCCAGTGATTCATGGAACAATTAAAGCTAAGACTCTCCAATGGGTTTTATGAAATAAAAATAATTTTGCTGGACGCACACTTGAAGGATAATCTAGATTCAAAGTTTATGACACAATGAATAAAGTCATCGGATAAAATCATTATCAGATATCAGATGTCTGATTATCAGATAAAATCATTTTTCTAGATAGTAACTCCAAAGGCATTGTCAGGGTAAAAATATATGGCTAATGGGAAAGATAGACATATATCTGTTGGTTTTTAAGATTTTTTTTTTTTTCTAATGTAGGTATCTGTGTGTATACAGACACCCAAGGTACTGTGTGGGAACTTCCAAATACATTGACCTGGAAAAAGGCATTTCAGTAATTCTCTCCTTAGTTCAAGAAAGCACCAAGATTATCTACTCCAAACCAAGGAGTTATCCCAAAGCCCAGAGCATGGTTTCGACTGTCCTATCACATTTGGAGCACTTATCATATGCCAAGCACTGTTCTAAATATTTTATAAATACAAATATAAAAAATGTAATCCTCAAACAACTACACTAGGTGGTCTTTATTAGCTCCATTTTACAAATAAGGAAACTCACAGAAAGGTCAACTAAATTGCCAAAGGCAAGAGAGTTTGAACCCAGACAGCCTAACTCATGAGCCCATGTTTGTAACCACTTGGCCTCTGTGGCTGCTGACCTATCGTTCCATGAACTACCCTTCTCATGTTTCCTACCCTCACTCAGCCTCACTTCGATCCCCAGAGCCATCAGGCTTTCTCATTGGATTATCTGGGGAGTGAGAGGATAAATCTCAAGACATTATATTAACAAAGCTGGTTACTAGCTTGGAAATATTTAAAGTTTATTACAACAAAGCTTCATACTTCAGTGGATTCTTCTAGGGTCTTACTGCATTTCTTCACTCTCAATCACTGACCCAACTGGATTATCTCAGTAGAAATTAGAAAGTATTAATCTAATGTAAACTGACTTGAGGAGAAGAAAGAGGAGGAGAAAGAACTGTGGTTTTTATTTCTAAAAATAGTCCTTTATTATATTTGTATTAACATGATGGATATCACTCTTGCTTTCTGCTACCTCAACCTTTATACCAGAAGGGAAGCCCCAGTGCACTGTGGAAATTTACAGGATTCTAGGGGGATTTCCCCTGTTCTAAGATAGGGGTATCCTTTTACAGATGTTGGGAGTGGGGGTCCTGTTATATTCTGTAAGTAATTCTTTGTAATTTCACGGATAATGAGTTAATAGTCATCTTCATCTTTTGACCTAATTTAAATTCATTTTTTGTTTCATTTTATATTCTTTAATAACTACATATGAGGGATGTGATGTCTAAAGAACTAAGTTCAGTCCCTTCCTTTTTGTAAATTCTTCATGGGCCTCTACTAGTATTAATATCTTAATATTTATCAAGCAGATACTGTTCTTAAAAATAAAGTAATAATTTTCTTTGAAAAATAACTTATTTAGTATTCTAATGAATATCAAAAGTAATAAGGAAGGTTCCATCTGACCTCAATTCTTGAGAAATTTCTGAAGGCGTATGAAAAGAATCCCCAAACAATTTTCACTATTATTAACATCTTGTACGACTAGAGAAATATAATTTCTTTGTGAAGAAACAAACATTTAAATTCCTTTTATTATTACACACAAACTAAAATTCACTAATTTTGACAGAATACAGAGGTAGCAATTAGTCAACTACTTACCCAATTTGTGTTAATTTCTATAGCGTCAACCTAAAGATGAGAGTTTCCAGCTGAAGCCTGCAGGTGAGCTGAGGTAAAACAGAACCTGGGTCACCCCAACCCCTTCTTATGGCTAATTGGAAAACGTAGGCCCTAAATTCAGATGATTAATTTGAACAGATTGATTCAGGACATAACACAATCCTCCAAGAACAAGGATGACAGGGATGAAACAAGGTTGTTAATGCAGGAGCTATTTCTTTTTAGTTGTTTCCTTCTAGAAAAAAAAAATGTAAACTTGTCCAATATTCACAGTGATCATAAATATACCCAAATGTTTACTATGGGAATGTTCTCATGGTCGTTTTCTAAAAACTGGCAAAAACTTGTACGCGGCCACAGCATGAAGTGCTGCTCGTGACTGCTAGGGACAGAATTGTGTCCCCTCCCCCACTGCTCCCCACAGTCTTACCGTGAAGCCCTCTCTGCCAATATGACCATGTTTGAAGAGAGAGCTTTTAAGCGGTAACTAAGTGTAAATGGGGCCATCAGGGTAAGGGCTTAATCCAGTAGGATTGGTGCCCTTGTAAGAAGAGGGAGAGAGAGCTCTGTGTGTGTGTGTGTACATGCAGGCGCTGAGGAAACCCCACAGGGCATAGGCGAGAGGGCAGCCATCTGCACGCAGAAAGACAGCTCTCGCGGGAACCTGACCCTGATGGTGTCCCGAACTTGGACTTCCAAAAATCTGTGTTCTCTCTCTGTCAAGGGCCTTGGTTTTAGAAGCCAAATTCAAGTGCCTGAGATCACTTACATTTTCTAATATTCCAAATGGATGTAAAAAGTATATAAGATAATCTTTCAGGAGCTGAGTCTCTTAAAGAGAACATTATTAAATACATTGATGTAGATTTTGTCACATCATAAAAACCCTTGCGTAGACACAAAGACCTATCTCAAAAGCAATATGTGAAGAGGAAAAATGTTGCACTTCTTTTGTAATAGTGAACCAATCAAAATAAAAAATTCAGCTCTTAAAAGGATGCAGTTCTCTCATGGGGAAAGAACACTGCCTTTATATAAAATCTTTTCAGCAGAACACCGTAGGTTCTGTAAAACCCGCTGAGAGGTAAGCAGTATCCAGGACAATAAATGGCTCTAGTAAGAAAAGAAAGGTCTTCTCCTCTCCCTAAGTGCTATAATAATTACAAAGATGAAAACAAAGTGAAGGACAACCTGTTCCCCTTATAAATCGAATGGGAGTGGTCTGCAAGGTCCCAAGGAGCAGGAAAGGAGTTTGCTGTTTGTTAGCGTGTCTCGGGCTGAGCATGCAAGAGTAGGTGTGGCATGGTGTGGCAGGAAGAGTGTGGCCTTGGGATGAAGGCAGGCCTGGCTTGGAGTCTCTCCCACCATTTCCCTGTGGATGACAGGTCCATTCCTGAGACTTCCTCCATCCCCACTTTCATTTCTGCAGTCGGTGGATGGTAACAATACTGGCCTTGGAGGGCTGTGGGGAAATTACACGAGGAATCTGTAATGCTCCTCGTGTGGTCCCCAGCATGCATCCCACACATTTTAGTCTCCTGTACTCACCTTGGTTAAATAAAGGGAATGGTAACTAGTCTGCTTTTTTAAAAATAATGATGTGGCCCTCTATCAGGAGGAGCAGAGTGCGTCATACGGACCTCATGCCAGGACCTGGACAGTCTTTTTCTCTCTGTCCTCCTCATGACATCACCACCTCCAAGGCTACATCTGTAGGCAATATCACTCATCTCAAATATATTTTACTATTTCTGTCTTTGCCTCTGATTTTTTTTTTTTTTTTTTTTTGGACAGCTACACTACCTTCATTTCTCAGTTCACTAAGCATTCTGACCTATTTCTTACCAGATACCAAGCAGATTGGAGTTGTTTACTCAACATAAAGGAAAGGTTGATTTCAATAATGAGAGAGAATCTAGGTGTTCATGGAATGTTGTATGAAATTCAGAAAAATAGAAATAATAGAAACAGCAGCACCACACGTAGAGTAAAAGCCTGTACTTTGAAAGAAACGGACCTAATTTCAAATGTAGACTCTACTCATCACTAATATGGTGACCTGGGCAAAACCTTCAGACCTCTGATTTTCAGAGGTCTTCTCTAAAATAAAAATAATCCCATCTCACAGGGTAGTTGTAAGGTTGGAGAAGATTGCATACATGAAGTTCTTAGCATAACACCTGTCATGTAGTAAGCCCCTGATAAATTATCATTAATGTCACTCAGATTGAGTACAGCATTTTGCCAAATTAGTACTTGCATGGCTTACTAATGGCATGGCATAACTGGGAGCTGGTGAGGGCAGCAAAATAAAGGGGGCGTAGTTTTTTTCTGGTGACTAAAAAGCTTCTTGATATTTGGTTGGTTGGAATAGTCTTTGTCTTTCATGATGTTTTGTGAATAATGAAAACAGAGACAGAGCAAGTAAACAGCTGACCTCCCATCCACCTGCTTTTGGACATTTATTGAGCAATCATCAGGTTCCAGGCTGGCTATCAGTTACCTTTGTGTTCAGGGTTGAGAGGAAAGTGCACGCAGTTAGTTCTGTCTCCAGCATATATTCCCAATCTGTCTGCTGCCTCCTTCCTTTTTACTGCACTCCTATCCTGGAGCCCTTGAGAGCAGGCATCAGGACTACTGCCTCCCCTCACCAGTCTCCCTGCTCCCACTCTTGCTCAACCATCCATCCATTACCTACCAACAGTCAGAAAAATTTGCGAGAGCTATAAATCAGATTCAGTCAGTCCTAGTTAAAAATGCTTTGGCAAAATATTTCCACTTTTCACCATGGCCTGTGAAGACCGTGTGTGACTGGACCCCGAGCGCAGTTTCACATCTGATCGCATGCCCCATGCTTTCGGCTCCCATCAAATCAGCCTTCCTGAGCCCCTCCCCCCAGGGGTCAGGTTGCACCCACGTAGCCTGCCGGTCCCTCAGCCTAGAAGGTTCAGGCACCTTGTCTAGGACTGTGGCTGCTTCTCATCCCATAGATCGAGTTTCAGTGCTGCCACCTAGGAGAGGCCCTCCTGGACTACCCCTCTCTCATACGTTCCCATCATCTCCACACGGCCCCCTGCCTACTTTCTA
>NW_026992087.1:0-30159 GCF_029215605.1 Mirounga angustirostris | reverse complement strand
AAAGCACGGTTTCCGTACACTGTTGTTTCTTGGAGGTAGAGCGCAGGCGATCAGGCTTCCATGCGAAAGCGGGGCCTCGGTGCTAGCTTCATGAAACAAGTGGGGGAGTCGAGGGCTGCCTTGTGCAGCAGCCGGCGGCTCCCTCGGAGTTAGGTTTGGGACTCCCTTGCAGTGCTCTCAGGCACGCACACAACAAAATGCCTCCACCCTCGGGAGCGGCTGTTTTAGCTGGGGCACGCGTCTTCTACCGAGTTTTCCCTTCGAGTGGGGTGGCTGTACTTGAGCCTGCACGCACCCCCCGGGGCAACGGTACCAGCCCCGTAGGCCTGGTGTGAGTTGAGAGCTCCCTGCTGTCCGGCCTGTCTCCCCCGCACCCCCCCACCCCCCCACCCCGGGCCTTACGGAATGGAGCCCGTCCCCGGGCCCCCTAACACACAGGACCCCCTCAACTGCTTCCTCCCACACAGAGGTCGCTGGTGGCTAAAGCACGGTGTCTCTGCAGTGTTGCTGCTTCGAGTTAGAACGCTTGCGGTTAGACTTCTATGCAAAAGCGGGACCGCAGTGCTCCCTTCCTGAAACGAGCGGGGAGTCGTGTGCTGCCTTCTGCCGGGGCCTGCGTCTCACACGGAAAGCGGTTTGGCCTCCCTTGCCGGGCGCTCACGCGGGCACACAGCAGAACGCTTCCAGCCTCCTGCCTGGTTCTTTTAGCCAAAGCGGGAATTCTCTACAGGGTGGTTCCTTTGAGTTAGGGGGTTGGCTTGAGGCCTGCGGGCGCGCCCGGGGCAAGGGGAGTAGCCTCAGAAAGGAGAGGTGAGTGGAGAGCTGCCTTCCGTACCGGCCCGTTTCTCGCTCCATTTCACGCAGGGGACCCTGTCCCCAGTCTCTCCAACACGAGCACTGTAAAATGCCTCTGGCTTCAGGAACGGCCCTGTCAACTAGAGCGCAGTCCTTCTATAGCATTCACTCTTGCTCTTAGCAGCCTGGGAACTAGGCATCCAGGCACACAGGGTGCAGCAGGGCTCAGCTCCTAAAACAAGGCGTGAGTCGACAGCAGCCTTCCTGACAGGCCTGCTTCTCACTCCGAGTCACGTTTAGGTTCCATTTCTCATGCTTTCACAAAAGCACCCCATAGGTGACCTCCCGGCTCAGGAAGGGCCGTCTGTGCTGAGGCCCACGTTCTCTCCAGGTTTGTTCCTCGGCGTTGGCTGGATGGCACTTAGGACTCCACGCACACACGGGAGCGCCGATCGAGTTTCCCGAAACAAGAGTGAGGCGACAGGGTGCCCTCTGCCCATGTTGATTTCTCCCCCGGAACCCAGCTGGGACTCCCTCCCCAGGCTTGCACTCCAGCAGAGGTGAAAATGGCCGCCACCCTGTGGCGAGGCGGAGGAGCTGAAGCAGGGCTTCTTTAGTGGCTTCTCCCTGCGAAACCAGTGTGGAGCACTTAGCATTCCAGTGCACACGCGGAGCAGTAGTGTTAGCTCCAGGTGACAACAGCTGAGTCGAGAGGTGCCTTCCTGGCCCGGGCTGCTTCTCCCTCGGTGGCGGTGGCGGCACAGAAGGAGCCCGTTCCCCAGGCGCTCACCCACGGTAGCCGGGAAACTGCTCCCTCCCCCTCAGAGCGGTGGATGGTAGCGAAAGCAAGGTTTCCGTACAATGTTGTTTCTTGCAGGTACAGCGCAGGCGATCAGGCTTCCATGCGAAAGCCGGGCCTCGGTGCTAGCTTCATGAAACAAGTGGGGGAGTCGAGGGCTGCCTTGTGCAGCAGCCGGCGGCTCCCTCGGAATTAGGTTTGGGACTCCCTTGCAGTGCTCTCAGGCACTCACACAACAAAATGCCTCCACCCTCGGGAGCGGCTGTTTTAGCTGGGGCACGCGTCTTCTACCGAGTTTTCCCTTCGAGTGGGGTGGCTGTACTTGAGCCTGCACGCACCCCCCGGGGCAACGGTAACAGCCCCGGAGGCCTGGTGTGAGTTGAGAGTTCCCTGCTGTCAGGCCTGTCTCCCCCCCACCCCCCGACCCCCCCAACCCCGGGCCTTACGGAATGGAGCCCGACCCCGGGCCCCCTAACCCACAGGACCCCCTCAACTGCTTCCACCCACACAGAGGTCGATGGTGGCTAAAGCACGGTGTCTCTGCAGTGTTGCTGCTTCGAGTTAGAAGGCTTGCGGTTAGACTTCTATGCAAAAGCGGGACCGCAGTGCTCCCTTCCTGAAACGAGCGGGGAGTCGTGTGCTGCCTTCTGCCGGGGCCTGCGTCTCACACGGAAAGCGGTTTGGGCCTCCCTTGCCGGGCGCTCACGCGGGCACACAGCAGAAGGCTTCCAGCCTCCGGCCTGGTTCTTTTAGCCAAAGCGGGAATTCTCTACAGGGCGGTTCCTTTGAGTTAGGGGGTTGGCTTGAGGCCTGCGGGCACGCCCCGGGCAAGGGGAGTAGCCTCAGAAAGGAGAGGTGAGTGGAGAGCTGCGTTCCGCACCGGCCCCTTTCTCGCTCCAATTCACGCAGGGGACCCTGTCCCCCGTCTCTCCAACACGAGAACTGTAAAATGCCTCTGGCTTCAGGAACGGCCCTGTCAACTAGAGCGCAGCCCTTCTATAGCATTCACTCTTGCTCTTAGCAGCCTGGGAACTAGGCATCCAGGCACACAGGGTGCAGCAGGGCTCAGCTCCTAAAGCAAGGCGTGAGTTGACAGCAGCCTTCCTGACAGGCCTGCTTCTCTCTCCCAGTCACGTTTAGGTTCCATTTCTCATGCTTTCACAAAAGCACCCCATAGGTGACGTCCCGGCTCAGGAAGGGCCGTCTGTGCTGAGGCCCGCGTTCTCTACAGGACTGTTCCTCGGCGTTGGCTGGATGGCATTTAGGACTCCACGCACACACGGGAGCGCCGGTGGAGTTTCCCGAAACAAGAGTTGAGGCGACAGGGTTCCCTCTACCCATGCTGATTTCTCCCCCGGAACCCAGCTGGGACTCCCTCCCCAGGCTTGCACTCCAACAGAGGGGAAGATGGCCGCCACCCTGTGGCGAGGCGGAGGAGCTGAAGCAGGGCTTCTTTAGCGGCTTCTCCCTGCCAAACCAGTGTGGAGCACTTAGCATTCCAGTGCACACCGGAGCAGTAGTGTTAGCTCCAGGTGACAACAGCTGAGTCGAGAGGTGCCTTCCTGGCCCGGGCTGCTTCTCCCTCGGTGGCGGTGGCGGCACAGAAGGAGCCCGTTCCCCAGGCGCTCACCCACGGTAGCCGGGAAACTGCTCCCTCCCCCTCAGAGCGCTGGATGGTAGCGAAAGCAAGGTTTCCATACAATGTTGTTTCTTGCAGGTACAGCGCAGGCGATCAGGCTTCCATGCGAAAGCGGGGCCTCGGTGCTAGCTTCATGAAACAAGTGGGGGAGTCGAGGGCTGCCTTGTGCAGCAGCCGGCGGCTCCCTCGGAATTAGGTTTGGGACTCCCTTGCAGTGCTCTCACGCACGCACACAACAAAATGCCTCCACCCTCGGGAGCGGCTGTTTTAGCTGGGGCACGCATTCTCTACCGAGTTTTCCCTTCGAGTGGGGTGGCTGTCCTTCAGCCTGCACGCACCCCCCCGGGGTAACGGTACCAGCCCCCGAAGCATGATGTGAGTTGAGAGCTCCCTGCTGTCCGGCCTGTCTCTCCCCCGGTCTTACGGAATGGGGCCCGGCCCCGGGCCATCACCCACAGGACCCCCTCAACTGCTTCCTCCCACACAGAGGCCGACGGTAGCTAAAGCACGGTGTCTCTTCAGTGTTGCTGCTTCGAGTTAGAACGCTTGCGGTTAGACTTCCATGCAAAAGCGGGGCCGCAGTGCTCGCATCCTGCAACAAGCGGGGAGTCGTGTGCTGCCTTCTGCGGGGGCCTGCGTCTCACACGGAAAGCGGTTTGGGCCTCCCTTGCCGGGCGCTCCTGCGTGCACACAGCAGAACGCTTACAGCCTCCGGCATGGGCATGGCTCTTTTAGCCGGAGCGGGAATTCTCTACAGGGTGGTTCCTTTGAGTTAGGGGGTTGGCTTGAGGCCTGCGGGCACGCCCCGGGAAAGGGGAGTAGCCTCAGAAAGGACAGGTGAGTGGAGAGCTGCCTTCCGCACCGGCCCGTTCCTCGCTCCATTTCACGCAGGGGACGCTGTCCCCCGTCTCTCCAACACGAGCACTGTAAAATGCCTCTGGCTTCAGGAACGGCCCCGATAGCCACAGCGCAGTCATTCTATAGCATTGATTCTTCCTCTTAGCAGCCTGGGAACTAGGCATCCAGGCACACAGGGTGCAGCAGGGCTCAGCTCCTAAAGCAAGGCGTGAGTCGACAGCAGCCTTCCTGACAGGCCTGCTTCTCTCTCCGTGTCACGTTTAGGTTCCATTTCTCATGCTTTCACAAAAGCACACCAGAGGTGACGGTCCGGCTCAGGAAGGGCCATCTTTGCTGAGGCCCGCGTTCTCTACAGGTTTGTTCCTCGGCGTTGGCTGGATGGCACTTAGGACTGCACGCACACACGGGAGCGCCGATCGAGTTTCCCGAAACAAGAGTTGAGGCGACAGGGTGCCCTCTGCCCATGCTGATTTCTCCCCCGGAATCCAGCTGGGACTCCCTCCCCAGGCTTGACTTCCAGAAGAGGGGAAAATGGCCGCCACCCTGTGGCGAGGCGGAGGAGCTGAAGCGGGACTTCTTTAGCGGCTTTTCCCTGCCAAACCAGTGTGGAGCACTTAGCATTCCAGTGCACACGCGGAGCAGTAGTGTTAGCTCCAGGTGACAACAGCTGAGTCGAGAGGTGCCTTCCTGGCCCGGGCTGCTTCTCCCTCGGTGGCGGCACAGAAGGAGCCCGTTCCCCAGGTGCTCACCCACGGTAGCTGGGAAACTGCTCCCTCCCCCTCAGAGCGGTGGATGGTAGCGAAAGCTCGGTTTCCGTACACTGTTGTTTCTTGGAGGTAGAGCGCAGGCGATCAGGCTTCCATGCGAAAGCGCGGCCTCGGTGCTAGCTTCATGAAACAAGTGGGGGAGTCGAGGCCCGCCTTTGCAGCAGCCGGCGGCTCCCTCGGAATTCGGTTTGGGACTCCCTTGCAGTGCTCTCAGGCACGCACACAACAAAATGCCTCCACCCTCGGGAGCGGCTGTTTTAGCTGGGGCACGCGTCTTCTACCGAGTTTTCCCTTCGAGTGGGGTGGCTGTACTTGAGCCTGCACGCACCCCCCGGGGCAACGGTACCAGCCCCGGAGGCCTGGTGTGAGTTGAGAGCTCCCTGCTGTCCGGCCTGTCTGCTCCCCACCCCCCCACCCCCCACCCCGGGCCTTACGCAATGGAGCCCGGCCCCGCGCCCCCTAACCCACAGGACCCCCTCAACTGCTTCCTCCCACACAGAGGTCGATGGTGGCTAAAGCACGGTGTCTCTGCAGTGTTGCTGCTTCTAGTTAGAACGCTTGCGGTTAGACTTCTATGCAAAAGCGGGACCGCAGTGCTCCCTTCCTGAAACGAGCGGGGAGTCGTGTGCTGCCTTCTGCCGGGGCCTGCGTCTCACACGGAAAGCGGTTTGGGCCTCCCTTGCCGGGCGCTCACGCGGGCACACAGCAGAACGCTTAGAGCCTCCGGCCTGGTTCTTTTAGCCAAAGCGGGAATTCTCTACAGGGTGGTTCCTTTGAGTTAGGGGGTTGGCTTGAGGCCTGCGGGCGCGCCCCGGGCAAGGGGAGTAACCTCAGAAAGGAGAGGTGAGTGGAGAGCTGCCTTCCGCACCGGCCCCTTTCTCGCTCCATTTCACGCAGGGGACCCTGTCCCCAGTCTCTCCAACACGAGAACTGTAAAATGCCTCTGGCTTCAGGAACGGCCCTGTCAACTAGTGCGCAGTCATTCTATAGCATTGATTCTTGCTCTTAGCAGCCTGGGAACTAGGCATCCAGGCACACAGGGTGCAGCAGGTCTCAGCTCCTAAAGCAAGGCGTGAGTCGACAGCAGCCTTCCTGACAGGCCTGCTTCTCTCTCCGAGTCACGTTTAGGTTCCATTTCTCATGCTTTCACAAAAGCACACCAGAGGTGACGGTCCGGCTCAGGAAGGGCCTTCTTGCTGAGGCCCGCATTCTCTACAGGTTTGTTCCTCGGCGTTGGCTGGATGGCACTTAGGACTGCACGCACACACGGGAGCGCCGATCGAGTTTCCCGAAACAAGAGTTGAGGCGACAGGGTGCCCTCTGCCCATGCTGATTTCTCCCCCGGAACCCAGCTGCGACTCCCTCCCCAGGCTTGCCCTCCAGCAGAGGGGAAAATGGCCGCCACCCTGTGGCAAGGCGGAGGAGCTGAAGCGGGGCTTCTTTAGCGGCTTCTCCCTGCGAAACCAGTGTGGAGCACTTAGCATTCCAGTGCACACGTGGAGCGGTAGTGTTAGCTGCAGGTGACAACAGCTGAGTCGAGAGGTGCCTTCCTGGCCCGGGCTGCTTCTCCCTCGGTGGCGGCACGGAAGGAGCCCGTTCCCCAGGCGCTCACCCACGGTAGCCGGGAAACTGCTCCCTCCCCCTCAGAGCGGTGGATGGTAGCGAAAGCAAGGTTTCCGTACAATGTTGTTTCTTGCAGGTACAGCGCAGGCGATCAGGCTTCCATGCGAAAGAGGGGCCTCGGTGCTAGCTTCATGAAACAAGTGGGGGAGTCGAGGGCTGCCTTGTGCAGCAGCCGGCGGCTCCCTCGGAATTAGGTTTGGGACTCCCTTGCAGTGCTCTCAGGCACGCACACAACAAAATGCCTCCACCCTCGGGAGCGGCTGTTTTAGCTGGGGCACGCATTCTCTACCGAGTTTTCCCTTCGAGTGGGGTGGCTGTCCTTCAGCCTGCACGCACCCCCCCGGGGCAACGGTACCAGCCCCCGAAGCATGATGTGAGTTGAGAGCTCCCTGCTGTCCAGCCTGTCTCTCCCTCGGTCTTACGGAATGGGTCCCGGCCCCGGACCCTCACCCACAGGACCCCCTCAACTGCTTCCTCCTACTCAGAGGCCGACGGTAGGTAAAGCAGGGTGTCTCTGCAGTGTTGCTGCTTCGAGTTAGAACGCTTGTGGTTAGACTTCCATGCAAAAGCGGGGCCGCAGTGCTCGCTTCCTGCAAAAAGCGGGGAGTCGTTTGCTGCCTTCTGCGGGGGCCTGCGTCTCACACGGAAAGCGGTTTGGGCCTCCCTTGCCGGGCGCTCCCGCGGGCACACAGCAGAACGCTTCCAGCCTCCGGCATGGGCATGGCTCTTTTAGCCGGAGCGGGAATTCTCTACAGGGTGGTTCCTTTGAGTTAGGGGGTTCGCTTGAGGCTTGCGGGCACGCCCCGGGCAAGGGGAGTAGCCTCAGAAAGGAGAGGTGAGTGGAGAGCTGCCTTCTGCACCGGCCCGTTTCTCGCTCCATTTCACGCAGGGGACCCTGTCCCCCGTCTCTCCAACACGAGCACTGTAAAATGCCTCTGGCTTCAGGAACGGCCCCGATAGCCACAGCGCAGTCTTTCTATAGCATTGATTCTTGCTCTTAGCAGCCTGGGAACTAGGCATCCAGGCTCACAGGGTGCAGCAGGGCCCAGCTCCTAAAGCAAGGCGTGAGTCGACAGCAGCCTTCCTGACAGGCCTGCTTCTCTCTCCGAGTCACGTTTAGGTTCCTTTTCTCATGCTTTCACAAAAGCACACCAGAGGTGACGGTCCGGCTCAGGAAGGGCCTTCTTGCTGAGGCCCGCGTTCTCTACAGGTTTGTTCCTCGGCGTTGGCTGGATGGCACTTAGGACTGCACGCACACACGGGAGCGCCGATCGAGTTTCGCGAAACAAGAGTTGAGGCGACAGGGTGCCCTCTGCCCATGCTAATTTCTCCCCCGGAACCCAGCTGGGACTCCCTCCCCAGGCTTGCACTCCAGCAGAGGGGAAAATGGCCGCCACCCTGTGGCGAGGCGGAGGAGCTGAAGCGGGACTTCTTTAGGGGCTTCTCCCTGCGAAACCAGTTTGGAGCAATTAGCATTCCAGTGCACACGCGGAGCAGTAGTGTTAGCTCCAGGTGACAACAGCTGAGTCGAGAGGTGCCTTCCTGGCCCGGGCTGCTTCTCCCTAGGTGGAGGCATGGAAGGAGCCCGTTCCCCAGGCGCTCACCCACGGTAGCCTGGAAACTGCTCCCTCCCCCTCAGAGCGGTGGATGGTAGGGAAAGCAAGGTTTCCGGACAATGTTGTTTCTTGCAGGTACAGCGCAGGCGATCAGGCTTCCATGCGAAAGCGGGGCCTCGGTGCTAGCTTCATGAAACAAGTGGGGGAGTCGAGGGCTGCCTTGTGCAGCAGCCGGCGGCTCCCTCGGAATTAGGTTTGGGACTCCCTTGCAGTGCTCTCACGCACGCACACAACAAAATGCCTCCACCCTCGGGAGCGGCTGTTTTAGCTGGGGCACGCGTCCTCTACCGAGTTTTCCCTTCGAGTGGGGTGGCTGTCCTTCAGCCTGCACGCACCCCCCGGGGCAACGGTATCAGCCCCGGAGACCTGGTGTGAGTTGAGAGCTCCCTGCTGTCCGGCCTGTCTCTCCCCCACCCCCCCACCACGGGCCTTACGGAATGGAGCCCGGCCCCGGGCCCCCTCACCCACAGGACCCCCTCAACTACTTCCTCCCACACAGAGGTCGACGGTAGCTAACGCACGGTGTCTCTGCAGTATTGCTGCTTCCAGTTAGAACGCTTGCGGTTAGACTTCCATGCAAAAGCGGAACCGCAGTGCTCCCTTTCTGAAACGAGCGGGGAGTCGTGTGCTGCCTTCTGCCGGGGCCTGCGTCTCACACGGAAAGCGGTTTGGGCCTCCCTTGCCTGGCGCTCACGCGGGCACACAGCAGAACGCTTCCAGCCTCCGGCCTGGCTCTTTTAGCGGAAGCGGGAATTCTCTACAGGGTGGTTCCTTTGAGTTAGGGGGTTGGCTTGAGGCCTGCGGGCGCGCCCGGGGCAAGGGGAGTAGCCTCAGAAAGGAGAGGTGAGTGGAGAGCTGCCTTCCACACCGGCCCGTTTCTCGCTCCATTTCACGCAGGGGACCCTGTCCCCAGTCTCTCCAACACGAGCACTGTAAAATGCCTCTGGCTTCAGGAACGGCCCTGTCAACTAGAGCGCAGGCCTTCTATAGCATTCACTCTTGCTCTTAGCAGCCTGGGAACTAGGCATCCAGGCACACAGGGTGCAGCAGGGCTCAGCTCCTAAAACAAGGCGTGAGTCGACAGCAGCCTTCCTGACAGGCCTGCTTCTCACTCCGAGTCACGTTTAGGTTCCATTTCTCATGCTTTCACAAAAGCACCCCATAGGTGACGTCTCGGCTCAGGAAGGGCCGTCTGTGCTGAGGCCCGCGTTCTCTCCAGGTTTGTTCCTTGGCGTTGGCTGGATGGCACTTAGGACTCCACGCACACACGGGAGCGCCGATCGAGTTTCCCGAAACAAGAGTTGAGGCGACAGGGTGCCCTCTGCCCATGCTGATTTCTCCCCCGGAACCCAGCTGGGACTCCCTCCCCAGGCTTGCACTCCATCAGAGGGGAAAATGGCCGCCACCCTGTGGCGAGGCGGAGGAGCTGAAGCGGGGCTTCTTTAGCGGCTTCTCCCTGCCAAACCAGTGTGGAGCACTTAGCATTCCTGTGCACACGCGGAGCAGTAGTGTTAGCTCCAGGTGACAACAGCTGAGTCGAGAGGTGCCTTCCTGGCCCGGGCCGCTTCTCCCTCGGTGGCGGCACGGAAGGAGCCCGTTCCCCAGGCGCTCACCCACGGTAGCCGGGAAACTGCTCCCTCCCCCTCAGAGCGGTGGATGGTAGCGAAAGCTGGGTTTCCGTACACTGTTGTTTCTTGGAGGTAGCGCGCAGGCGATCAGGGTTCCATGCGAAAGCGGGGCCTCGGTGTTAGCTTCATGAAACAAGTGGGGGAGTCGAGGGCTGCCTTGTCCAGCAGCCGGCGGCTCCCTCGGAGTTAGGTTTGGGACTCCCTTGCAGTGCTCTCAGGCACGCACACAACAAAATGCCTCCACCCTCGGGAGCGGCTCTTTTAGCTGGGGCACGCATTCTCTACCGAGTTTTCCCTTCGAGTGGGGTGGCTGTCCTTCAGCCTGCACGCACCCCCCCGGGGTAACGGTACCAGCCCCCGAGGCATGATGTGAGTTGAGAGCTCCCTGCTGTCCAGCCTGTCTCTCCCCCGGTCTTACGGAATGTGTCCCGGCCCCGGGCCCTCACCCACAGGACCCCCTCAACTGCTTCCTCCCACACAGAGGCCGACGGTAGGTAAAGCAGGGTGTCTCTGCAGTGTTGCTGCTTCGAGTTAGAACGCTTGTGGTTAGACTTCCATGCAAAAGCGGGGCCGCAGTGCTCGCTTCCTGCAAAAAGCGGGGAGTCGTTTGCTGCCTTCTGCGGGGGCCTGCGTCTCACACGGAAAGCGGTTTGGGCCTCCCTTGCCGGGCGCTCCCGCGGGCACACAGCAGAACGCTTCCAGCCTCCGGCATGGGCATGGCTCTTTTAGCCGGAGCGGGAATTCTCTACAGGGTGTTTCCTTTGAGTTAGGGGGTTGGCTTGAGGCCTGCGGGTACGCCCGGGCAAGGGGAGTAGCCTCAGAAAGGAGAGGTGAGTGGAGAGCTGCCTTCCGCACCGGCCCGTTTCTCGCTCCATTTCACGCAGGGGACCCTGTCCCCCGTCTCTCCAACACGAGCACTGTAAAATGCCTCTGGCTTCAGGAACGGCCCCGATAGCCACAGCGCAGTCTTTCTATAGCATTGATTCTTGCTCTTAGCAGCCTGGGAACTAGGCATCCAGGCTCACAGGCTGCAGCAGGGCTCAGCTCCTAAAGCAAGGCGTGAGTCGACAGCAGCCTTCCTGACAGGCCTCCTTCTCACTCCGAGTCACGTTTAGGTTCCATTTCTCATGCTTTCACAAAAGCACACCAGAGGTGACGGTCCGGATCAGGAAGGGCCATCTTTGCTGAAGCCCGCGTTCTCTACAGGTCTGTTCCTCGGCGTTGGCTGGATGGCACTTAGGACTGCACGCACACACGGGAGCGCCGATCGAGTTTCGCGAAACAAGAGTTGAGGCGACAGGGTGCCCTCTGCCCACGCTGATTTCTCCCCCGCAACCCAGCTGGGACTCCCTCCCCAGGCTTGCACTCCAGCAGAGGGGAAAATGGCCGCCACCCTGTGGCGAGGAGGAGGAGCTGAAGCGGGGCTTCTTTAGCGGCTTCTCCCTGCCAAACCAGTGTGGAGCACTTAGCATTCCAGTGCACACGCGGTGCAGTAGTGTTAGCTCCAGGTGACAACAGCTGAGTCGAGAGGTGCCTTCCTGGCCCGGGCTGCTTCTCCCTCGGTGGCGGCATGGAAGGAGCCCGTTGCCCTGGCGCTCACCCACGGTAGCCGGGAAACTGCTCCCTCCCACTAAGAGCGGTGGATGGTAGCGAAAGCACGGTTTCCCTACACTGTTGTTTCTTGGAGGTAGAGCGCAGGCGATCAGGCTTCCATGCGAAAGCGTGGCCTCGGTGCTAGCTTCATGAAACAAGTGGGGGAGTCGAGTCCTGCCTTGTGCAGCAGCCGGCGCCTCCCTCGGAATTAGGTTTGGGACTCCCTTGCAGTGCTCTCAGGCACGCACACAACAAAATGCCTCCACCCTCGGGAGCGGCTGTTTTAGCTGGGGCACGCGTCTTCCACCGAGTTTTCCCTTCGAGTGGGGTGGCTGTACTTGAGCCTGCACGCACCCCCCGGGGCAACGGTACCAGCCCCGGAGGCCTGGTGTGAGTTGAGAGCTCCCTGCTGTCCGGCCTGTCTCCCCCCCACCCCCCCACCACCCCTCCCCGGGCCTTACGGAATGGAGCCCGACCCCGGGCCCCCTAACCCACAGGACCCCCTCAACTGCTTCCTCCCACACAGAGGTCGATGGTGGCTAAAGCACGGTGTCTCTGCAGTGTTGCTGCTTCGAGTTAGAAGGCTTGCGGTTATACTTCTATGCAAAAGCGGGACCGCAGTGCTCCCTTCCTGAAACGAGCGGGGAGTCGTGTGCTGCCTTCTGCCGGGGCCTGCGTCTCACACGGAAAGCGGTTTGGGCCTCCCTTGCCGGGCGCTCACGCGGGCACACAGCAGAAGTCTTCTAGCCTCCGGCATGGTTCTTTTAGCCAAAGCGGGAATTCTCTACAGGGCGGTTCCTTTGAGTTAGGGGGTTGGCTTGAGGCCTGCGGGCACGCCCCGGGCAAGGGGAGTAGCCTCAGAAAGGAGAGGTGAGTGGAGAGCTGCGTTCCGCACCGGCCCCTTTCTCGCTCCAATTCACGCAGGGGACCCTGTCCCCCGTCTCTCCAACACGAGCACTGTAAAATGCCTCTGGCTTCAGGAACGGCCCCGATAGCCACAGCGTGGTCTTTCTATAGCATTGATTCTTGCTCTTAGCAGCCTGGGAACTAGGCATCCAGGCTCACAGGGTGCAGCAGGGCTCAGCTCCTAAACCAAGGCGTGAGTCGACAGCAGCCTTCCTGACAGGCCTGCTTCTCTCTCCGAGTCACGTTTAGGTTCCATTTCTCATGCTTTCACAAAAGCACACCAGAGGTGACGGTCCGGCTCAGGAAGGGCCATCTTTGCTGAGGCCCGCGTTCTCTTCAGGTTTGTTCCTCGGCGTTGGCTGGATGGCACTTAGGACTGCACGCACACACGGGAGCGCCGATCGAGTTTCCCGAAACAAGAGTTGAGGCGACAGGGTGCCCTCTGCCCATGCTGATTTCTCCCCCGGAACCCAGCTGGGACTCCCTCCCCAGGCTTGCACTCCAGCAGAGGGGAAAATGGCCGCCACCCTGTGGGGAGGCGGAGGAGCTGAAGCGGGGCTTCTTTAGCGGCTTCTCCCTGCCAAACCAATGTGGAGCACTTAGCATTCCAGTGCACACGCGGAGCAGTAGTGTTAGCTCCAGGTGACAACAGCTGAGTCGAGAGGTGCCTTCCTGGCCCGGGCTGCCTCTCCCTAGGTCGCGGCATGGAAGGAGCCCGTTCCCCAGGCGCTCACCCACGGTAGCCGGGAAATTGCTCCCTCCCCCTCAGAGCGATGGATGGTAGCGAAAGCAAGGTTTCCGTCCACTGTTGTTTCTTGGAGGTAGAGCGCAGGCGATCAGGCTTCCATGCGAAAGCGGGGCCTCGGTGCTAGCTTCATGAAACAAGTGGGGGAGTCGAGGGCTGCCTTGTGCAGCAGCCGGCGGCTCCCTCGGAGTTAGGTTTGGGACTCCCTGGCAGTGCTCTCACGCACGCACACAACAAAATGCCTCCACCCTCGGGAGCGGCTGTTTTAGCTGGGGCACGCATTCTCTACCGAGTTTTCCCTTCGAGTGGGGTGGCTGTCCTTCAGCCTGCACGCACCCCCCCGGGGTAACGGTACCAGCCCCCGAAGCATGATGTGAGTTGAGAGCTCCCTGCTGTCCGTCCTGTCTCTCCCCCGGTCTTACGGAATGGGGCCCGGCCCCGGGCCCTCACCCACAGGACCCCCTCAACTGCTTCCTCCCACACAGAGGCCGACGGTAGCTAAAGCACGGTGTCTCTGCAGTCTTGCTGCTTCGAGTTAGAAAGCTTGCGGTTAGACTTCCATGCAAAAGCGGGGCCGCAGAGCTCGCTTCCTGCAACGAGCGGGGAGTCGTGTGCTGCCTTCTGCGGGGGCCTGCGTCTCACACGGAGAGCGGTTCGGGCCTCCCTTGCCGGGCGCTCACGCGTGCACACAGCAGAACGCTTCCAGCCTCGGGCATGGGCATGGCTCTTTTAGCCGGAGCGGGAATTCTCTACAGGGTGGTTCCTTTGAGTTAGGGGGTTGGCTTGAGGCCTGCGGGCACGCCCCGGGCAAGGGGAGTAGCCTCAGAAAGGACAGGTGAGTGGAGAGCTGCCTTCCGCACCGGCCCGTTTCTCACTCCATTTCACGCAGGGGACCCTGTCCTCCGTCTCGCCAACACGAGCACTGTAAAATGCCTCTGGTTTCAGGAACGGCCCCGATAGCCACAGCGCAGTCATTCTATAGCATTGATTCTTGCTCTTAGCAGCCTGGGAACTAGGCATCCAGGCACACAGGGTGCAGCAGGGCTCAGCTCCTAAAGCAAGGCGTGAGTCGACAGCAGCCTTCCTGACAGGCCTGCTTCTCTCTCCGAGTCACGTTTAGGTTCCTTTTCTCATGCTTTCACAAAAGCACACCAGAGGTGACGGTCCGGCTCAGGAAGGGCCTTCTTGCTGAGGCCCGCGTTCTCTACAGGTTTGTTCCTCGGCGTTGGCTGGATGGCACTTAGGACTGCACGCACACACGGGAGCGCCGATCGAGTTTCGCGAAACAAGAGTTGAGGCGACAGGGTGCCCTCTGCCCATGCTAATTTCTCCCCCGGAACCCAGCTGGGACTCCCTCCCCAGGCTTGCACTCCAACAGAGGGGAAAATGGCCGCCACCCTGTGGCGAGGCGGAGGAGCTGAAGCAGGGCTTCTTTAGCGGCTTCTCCCTGCCAAACCAGTGTGGAGCACTTAGCATTCCAGTGCACACCGGAGCAGTAGTGTTAGCTCCAGGTGACAACAGCTGAGTCGAGAGGTGCCTTCCTGGCCCGGGCTGCTTCTCCCTCGGTGGCAGTGGCGGCACAGAAGGAGCCCGTTCCCCAGGCGCTCACCCACGGTAGCCGGGAAACTGCTCCCTCCCCCTCAGAGCGCTGGATGGTAGCGAAAGCAAGGTTTCCGTACAATGTTGTTTCTTGCAGGTACAGCGCAGGCGATCAGGCTTCCATGCGAAAGCGGGGCCTCGGTGCTAGCTTCATGAAACAAGTGGGGGAGTCGAGGGCTGCCTTGTGCAGCAGCCGGCGGCTCCCTCGGAATTAGGTTTGGGACTCCCTTGCAGTGCTCTCACGCACGCACACAACAAAATGCCTCCACCCTCGGGAGCGGCTGTTTTAGCTGGGGCACGCATTCTCTACCGAGTTTTCCCTTCGAGTGGGGTGGCTGTCCTTCAGCCTGCACGCACCCCCCCGGGGTAACGGTACCAGCCCCCGAAGCATGATGTGAGTTGAGAGCTCCCTGCTGTCCGGCCTGTCTCTCCCCCGGTCTTACGGAATGGGGCCCGGCCCCGGGCCATCACCCACAGGACCCCCTCAACTGCTTCCTCCCACACAGAGGCCGACGGTAGCTAAAGCACGGTGTCTCTTCAGTGTTGCTGCTTCGAGTTAGAACGCTTGCGGTTAGACTTCCATGCAAAAGCGGGGCCGCAGTGCTCGCATCCTGCAACAAGCGGGGAGTCGTGTGCTGCCTTCTGCGGGGGCCTGCGTCTCACACGGAAAGCGGTTTGGGCCTCCCTTGCCGGGCGCTCCTGCGTGCACACAGCAGAACGCTTCCAGCCTCCGGCATGGGCATGGCTCTTTTAGCCGGAGCGGGAATTCTCTACAGGGTGGTTCCTTTGAGTTAGGGGGTTGGCTTGAGGCCTGCGGGCACGCCCCGGGAAAGGGGAGTAGCCTCAGAAAGGACAGGTGAGTGGAGAGCTGCCTTCCGCACCGGCCCGTTCCTCGCTCCATTTCACGCAGGGGACGCTGTCCCCCGTCTCTCCAACACGAGCACTGTAAAATGCCTCTGGCTTCAGGAACGGCCCTGTCAACTAGAGCGCAGTCCTTCTATAGCATTCACTCTTGCTCTTAGCAGCCTGGGAACTAGGCATCCAGGCTCACAGGGTGCAGCAGGGCTCAGCTCCTAAAGCAAGGCGTGAGTCGACAGCAGCCTTCCTGACAGGCCTGCTTCTCTCTCCGAGTCACGTTTAGGTTCCATTTCTCATGCTTTCACAAAAGCACACCAGAGGTGACGGTCCGGCTCAGGAAGGGCCATCTTTGCTGAAGCCCGCGTTCTCTACAGGTTTGTTCCTCGGCGTTGGCTGGATGGCACTTAGGACTGCACGCACACACGGGAGCGCCGATCGAGTTTCCCGAAACAAGAGTTGAGGCGACAGGGTGCCCTCTGCCCATGCTGATTTCTCCCCCGGAATCCAGCTGGGACTCCCTCCCCAGGCTTGACTTCCAGAAGAGGGGAAAATGGCCGCCACCCTGTGGCGAGGCGGAGGAGCTGAAGCGGGACTTCTTTAGCGATTTTTCCCTGCCAAACCAGTGTGGAGCACTTAGCATTCCAGTGCACACGCGGAGCAGTAGTGTTAGCTCCAGGTGACAACAGCTGAGTCGAGAGGTGCCTTCCTGGCCCGGGCTGCTTCTCCCTTGGTGGCGGCACAGAAGGAGCCCGTTCCCCAGGTGCTCACCCACGGTAGCTGGGAAACTGCTCCCTCCCCCTCAGAGCGGTGGATGGTAGCGAAAGCTCGGTTTCCGTACACTGTTGTTTCTTGGAGGTAGAGCGCAGGCGATCAGGCTACCATGCGAAAGCGCGGCCTCGGTGCTAGCTTCATGAAACAAGTGGGGGAGTCGAGGCCTGCCTTTGCAGCAGCCGGCGGCTCCCTCGGAATTCGGTTTGGGACTCCCTTGCAGTGCTCTCAGGCACGCACACAACAAAATGCCTCCACCCTCGGGAGCGGCTGTTTTAGCTGGGGCACGCGTCTTCTACCGAGTTTTCCCTTCGAGTGGGGTGGCTGTACTTGAGCCTGCACGCACCCCCCGGGGCAACGGTACCAGCCCCGGAGGCCTGGTGTGAGTTGAGAGCTCCCTGCTGTCCGGCCTGTCTCCTCCCCACCCCCCCACCCCCCCACCCCGGGCCTTACGCAATGGAGCCCGGCCCCGCGCCCCCTAACCCACAGGACCCCCTCAACTGCTTCCTCCCACACAGAGGTCGATGGTGGCTAAAGCACGGTGTCTCTGCAGTGTTGCTGCTTCTCGTTAGAACGCTTGCGGTTAGACTTCTATGCAAAAGCGGGACCGCAGTGCTCCCTTCCTGAAACGAGCGGGGAGTCGTGTGCTGCCTTCTGCCGGGGCCTGCGTCTCACACGGAAAGCGGTTTGGGCCTCCCTTGCCGGGCGCTCACGCGGGCACACAGCAGAACGCTTAGAGCCTCCGGCCTGGTTCTTTTAGCCAAAGCGGGAATTCTCTACAGGGTGGTTCCTTTGAGTTAGGGGGTTGGCTTGAGGCCTGCGGGCTCGCCCGGGGCAAGGGGAGTAGCCTCAGAAAGGAGAGGTGAGTGGAGAGCTGCCTTCCGCACCGGCCCCTTTCTCGCTCCATTTCACGCAGGGGACCCTGTCCCCAGTCTCTCCAACACGAGAACTGTAAAATGCCTCTGGCTTCAGGAACGGCCCTATCAACTAGAGCGCAGCCCTTCTATAGCATTCACTCTTGCTCTTAGCAGCCTGGGAACTAGGCATCCAGGCACACAGGGTGCAGCAGGGCTCAGCTCCTAAAGCAAGGCGTGAGTCGACAGCAGCCTTCCTGAGAGGCCTGCTTCTCTCTCCGAGTCACGTTTAGGTTCCATTTCTCATGCTTTCACAAAAGCACCCCATAGGTGACGTCCCGGCTCAGGAAGGGCCGTCTGTGCTGAGGCCCGCGTTCTCTACAGGTCTGTTCCTCGGCGTTAGCTGGATGGCACTTAGGACTCCACGCACACATGGGAGCGCCGATCGAGTTTCCTGAAACAAGAGTTGAGGCGACGGGGTGCCCTCTGCCCATGCTGATTTCTCCCCCGGAACCCAGCTGGGACTCCCTCCCCAGGCTTGCACTCCAGCAGAGGGGAAAATGGCCGCCACCCTGTGGCGAGGCGGAGGAGCTGAAGCGGGGCTTCTTTAGCGGCTTCTCCCTGCGAAACCAGTGTGGAGCACTTAGCATTCCAGTGCACACGCGGAGCAGTAGTGTTAGCTCCAGGTGACAACAGCTGAGTCGAGAGGTGCCTTCCTGGCCCGGGCTGCTTCTCCCTCGGTGGCGGCACGGAAGGAGCCCGTTCCCCAGGCGCTCACCCACGGTAGCCGGGAAACTGCTCCCTCCCACTCAGAGCGGTGGATGGTAGCGAAAGCACGATTTCCGTACACTGTTGTTTCTTGGAGGTAGAGCGCAGGCGATCAGGCTTCCATGCGAAAGCGGGGCCTCGGTGCTAGCTTCATGAAACAAGTGGGGGAGTCGAGGGCTGCCTTGGGCAGCAGCCGATGGCTCCCTCGGAGTTAGGTTTGGGACTCCCTTGCAGTGCTCTCAGGCACGCACACAACAAAATGCCTCCACCCTCGGGAGCGGCTGTTTTAGCGGGGGCACGCATTCTCTCCCGAGTTTTCCGTTCGAGTCGGGTGGCTGTCCTTCAGCCTGCACGCACCCCCCCGGGGTAACGGTACCAGCCCCCGAAGCATGATGTGAGTTGAGAGCTCCCTGCTGTCCGGCCTGTCTCTCCCCCGGTCTTACGGAATGGGGCCCGGCCCCGGGCCCTCACCCACAGGACCCCCTCAACTGCTTCCTCCCACACAGAGGCCGACGGTAGCTAAAGCACAGTGTCTCTGCAGTGTTGCTGCTTCGAGTTAGAACGCTTGCGGTTAGATTTCCATGCAAAAGCGGGGCCGCAGTGCTCGCACCCTGCAACAAGCGGGGAGTCGTGTGCTGCCTTCTGCGGGGGCCTGCGTCTCACACGGAAAGCGGTTTGGGCCTCCCTTGCCGGGTGCTCCCGCGGGCACACAGCAGAACGCTTCCAGCCTCCGGCATGGGCATGGCTCTTTTAGACGGAGCGGGAATTCTCTACAGGGTGGTTCCTTTGAGTTAGGGGGTTGGCTTGAGGCCTGCGGGCACGCCCCGGGCAAGGGCAGTAGCCTCAGAAAGGACAGGTGAGTGGAGAGCTGCCTTCCGCACCGGCCCGTTCCTCGCTCCATTTCACGCAGGGGACCCTGTCCCCCGTCTCTCCAACACGAGCACTGTAAAATGCCTTTGGCTTCAGGAACGGCCCTGTCAACTAGAGCGCAGCCCTTCTATAGCATTCACTCTTGCTCTTAGCAGCCTGGGAACTAGGCATCCAGGCACACAGGGTGCAGCAGGGCTCAGCTCCTAAAGCAAGGCGTGAGTCGACAGCAGCCTTCCTGACAGGCCTGCTTCTCTCTCCCAGTCACGTTTAGGTTCCATTTCTCATGCTTTCACAAAAGCACCCCATAGGTGACGTCCCGGCTCAGGAAAGGCCGTCTGTGCTGAGGCCCGCGTTCTCTACAGGTCTGTTCCTCGGCGTTGGCTGGATGGCACTTAGGACTCCACGCACACACGGGAGCGCCGATCGAGTTTGCCAAAACAAGAGTTGAGGCGACAGGGTGCCCTCTGCCCATGCTGATTTCTCCCCCGGAACCCAGCTGGGACTCCCTCCCCAGGCTTGCACTCCAACAGAGGGGAAAATGGCCGCCACCCTGTGGCGAGGCGGAGGAGCTGAAGCAGGGCTTCTTTAGCGGCTTCTCCCTGCCAAACCAGTGTGGAGCACTTAGCATTCCAGTGCACACCGGAGCAGTAGTGTTAGCTCCAGGTGACAACAGCTGAGTCGAGAGGTGCCTTCCTGGCCCGGGCTGCTTCTCCCTCGGTGGCGGTGGCGGCACAGAAGGAGCCCGTTCCCCAGGCGCTCACCCACGGTAGCCGGGAAACTGCTCCCTCCCCCTCAGAGCGCTGGAGGGTAACGAAAGCAAGGTTTCCGAACAATGTTGTTTCTTGCAGGTACAACGCAGGCGATCAGGCTTCCATGCGAAAGCGGGGCCTCGGTGCTAGCTTCATGAAACAAGTGGGGGAGGCGAGGGCTGCCTTGTGCAGCAGCTGGCGGCTCCCTCGGAATTAGGTTTGGGACTCCCTGGCAGTGCTCTCACGCACGCACACAACAAAA
The DNA here is from genome assembly GCF_029215605.1 of Mirounga angustirostris. Taxonomy (NCBI): domain Eukaryota; kingdom Metazoa; phylum Chordata; class Mammalia; order Carnivora; family Phocidae; genus Mirounga; species Mirounga angustirostris. Next base: position 10,462 of record NW_026992087.1, on the reverse strand, counting down.
TGCCTCCACCCTCGGGAGCGGCTGTTTTAGCTGGGGCACGCATTCTCTACCGAGTTTTCCCTTCGAGTGGGGTGGCTGTCCTTCAGCCTGCACGCACCCCCCCGGGGTAACGGTACCAGCCCCCGAAGCATGATGTGAGTTGAGAGCTCCCTGCTGTCCGGCCTGTCTCTCCCCCGGTCTTACGGAATGGGGCCCGGCCCCGGGCCATCACCCACAGGACCCCCTCAACTGCTTCCTCCCACACAGAGGCCGAAGGTAGCTAAAGCACGGTGTCTCTTCAGTGTTGCTGCTTCGAGTTAGAACGCTTGCGGTTAGACTTCCATGCAAAAGCGGGGCCGCAGTGCTCGCATCCTGCAACAAGCGGGGAGTCGTGTGCTGCCTTCTGCGGGGGCCTGCGTCTCACACGGAAAGCGGTTTGGGCCTCTCTTGCCGGGCGCTCCTGCGTGCACACAGCAGAACGCATCCAGCCTCCGGCATGGGCATGGCTCTTTTAGCCGGAGCGGGAATTCTCTACAGGGTGGTTCCTTTGAGTTAGGGGGTTGGCTTGAGGCCTGCGGCCACGCCCCGAGCAAGGGGAGTAGCCTCAGAAAGGACAGGTGAGTGGAGAGCTGCCTTCCGCACCGGCCCGTTTCTCGCTCCATTTCACGCAGGGGACCCTGTCCCCCGTCTCTCCAACAGGAACACTGTAAAATGCCTCTGGCTTCAGGAACGGCCCCGATAGCCACAGCGCAGTCATTCTATAGCATTGATTCTTGCTCTTAGCAGCCTGGGAACTAGGCATCCAGGCACACAGGGTTCAGCAGGGCTCAGCTCCTAAAGCAAGGCGTGAGACGACAGCAGCCTTCCTGACAGGCCTGCTTCTCTCTCCGAGTCACGTTTAGGTTCCATTTCTCATGCTTTCACAAAAGCACACCAGAGGTGACGGTCCGGCTCAGGAAGGGCCTTCTTGCTGAGGCCCGCGTTCTCTACAGGTTTGTTCCTCGGCGTTGGCTGGATGGCACTTAGGACTGCACGCACACACGGGAGCGCCGATCGAGTTTCCCGAAACAAGAGTGGAGGCGATAGGGTGCCCTCTGCCCATGCTGATTTCTCCCCCGGAACCCAGCTGCGACTCCCTCCCCAGGCTTGCCCTCCAGCAGAGGGGAAAATGGCCGCCACCTGTGGCGAGGCGGAGGAGCTGAAGCGGGGCTTCTTTAGCGGCTTCTCCCTGCGAAACCAGTGTGGAGCACTTAGCATTCCAGTGCACACGTGGAGCTGTAGTGTTAGCTCCAGGTGACAACAGCTGAGTCGAGAGGTGCCTTCCTGGCCCGGGCTGCTTCTCCCTCGGTGGCGGCACGGAAGGAGCCCGTTCCCCAGGCGCTCACCCACGGTAGCCGGGAAACTGCTCCCTCCCCCTCAGAGCGGTGGATGGTAGCGAAAGCAAGGTTTCCGTACAATGTTGTTTCTTGCAGGTACAGCGCAGGCGATCAGGCTTCCATGCGAAAGAGGGGCCTCGGTGCTAGCTTCATGAAACAAGTGGGGGAGTCGAGGGCTGCCTTGTGCAGCAGCCGGCGGCTCCCTCGGAATTAGGTTTGGGACTCCCTTGCAGTGCTCTCACGCACGCACACAACAAAATGCCTCCACCCTCGGGAGCGGCTGTTTTAGCTGGGGCACGCGTCCTCTACCGAGTTTTCCCTTCGAGTGGGGTGGCTATTCTTCAGCCTGCACGCACCCCCCGGGGCAACGGTATCAGCCCCGGAGACCTGGTGTGAGTTGAGAGCTCCCTGCTGTCCGGCCTGTCTCTCCCCCACCCGCCCACCCCGGGCCTTACGGAATGGAGCCCGGCCCCGGGCCCCCTCACCCACAGGACCCCCTCAACTGCTTCCTCCCACACAGAGGTCGACGGTAGCTAACGCACGGTGTCTCTGCAGTGTTGCTGCTTCCAGTTAGAACGCTTGCGGTTAGACTTCCATGCAAAAGCGGAACCGCAGTGCTCCCTTCCTGAAACGAGCGGGGAGTCGTGTGCTGCCTTCTGCCGGGGCCTGCGTCTCACACGGAAAGCGGTTTGGCCTCCCTTGCCGGGCGCTCACGGGGGCACACAGCAGAACGCTTCCAGCCTCCGGCCTGGCTCTTTTAGCGGAAGCGGGAATTCTCTACAGGGTGGTTCCTTTGAGATAGGGGGTTGGATTGAGGCCTGCGGGCGCGCCCGGGGCAAGGGGAGTAGCCTCAGAAAGGAGAGGTGAGTGGAGAGCTGCCTTCCGCACCGGCCCGTTTCTCGCTCCATTTCACGCAGGGGACCCTGTCCCCCGTCTCTCCAACACGAGCACTGTAAAATGCCTCTGGCTTCAGGAACAGCCCTGTCAACTAGAGCGCAGTCCTTCTATAGCATTCACTCTTGCTCTTAGCAGCCTGGGAACTAGGCATTCAGGCACACAGGGTGCAGCAGGGCTCAGCTCCTAAAACAAGGCGTGAGTCGACAGCAGCCTTCCTGACAGGCCTGCTTCTCACTCCGAGTCACGTTTAGGTTCCATTTCTCCTGCTTTCACAAAAGCACCCCATAGGTGACGTCCCGGCTCAGGAAGGGCCGTCTGTGCTGAGGCCCTCGTTCTCTCCAGGTTTGTTCCTCGGCGTTGGCTGGATGGCACTTACGAATTCACGCACACACGGGAGCGCCGATCGTGTTTCCCGAAACAAGAGTTGAGGCGACAGGGTGCCCTCTGCCCATGCTGATTTCTCCCCCGGAACCCAGCTGGGACTCCCTCCCCAGGCTTGCACTCCAGCAGAGGGGAAAATGGCCGCCACCCTGTGGCGAGGCGGAGGAGCTGAAGCGGGGCTTCTTAAGCAGCTTCAACCTGCCAAACCACTGTGGAGCACTTAGCATTCCTGTGCACACGCGGAGCAGTAGTGTTAGCTCCAGGTGACAACAGCTGAGTCGAGAGGTGCCTTCCTGGCCCTGGCTGCTTCTCCCTCGGTGGCAGGCACGGAAGGAGCCCGTTCCCCAGGCGCTCACCCACGGTAGCCAGGAAACTGCTCCCTCCCCCTCAGAGCGGTGGATGGTAGGGAAAGCTCGGTTTCCGGACACTGTTGTTTCTTGGAGGTAGAGCGCAGGCGATCAGGCTTCCATGCGAAAGCGGGGCCTCGGTGCTAGCTTCATGAAACAAGTAGGGGAGTCGAGGGCTGCCTTGTGCAGCAGCCGGCGGCTCCCTCGGAGTTAGGTTTGGGACTCCCTTGCAGTGCTCTCAGGCACGCACACAACAAAATGCCTCCACCCTCGGGAGCGTCTGTTTTAGCTGGGGCACGCATTCTCTACCGAGTTTTCCCTTCGAGTCGGGTGGCTGTCCTTCAGCCTGCACGCACCCCCCCGGGGCAACGGTACCAGCCCCCGAAGCATGATGTGAGTTGAGAGCTCCCTGCTGTCCGGCCTGTCTCTTCCCCGGTCTTACGGAATGGGTCCCGGCCCCGGGCCCTCACCCACAGGACCCCCTCAACTGCTTCCTCCCACACAGAGGCCGACGGTAGGTAAAGCAGGGTGTCTCTGCAGTGTTGCTGCTTCGAGTTAGGACGCTTGTGGTTAGACTTCCATGCAAAAGCGGGGCCGCAGTGCTCGCTTCCTGCAAAAAGCGGGGAGTCGTTTGCTGCCTTCTGCGGGGGCCTGCGTCTCACACGGAAAGCGGTTTGGGCCTCCCTTGCCGGGCGCTCCCGCGAGCACACAGCAGAACCCTTCCAGCCTCCGGCATGGGCATGGCTCTTTTAGCCGGAGCGGGAATTCTCTACAGGGTGTTTCCTTTGAGTTAGGGGGTTGGCTTGAGGCCTGCGGGCACGCCCGGGCAAGGGGAGTAGCCTCAGAAAGGAGAGGTGAGTGGAGAGCTGCCTTCCGCACCGGCCCGTTTCTCGCTCCATTTCACGCAGGGGACCCTGTCCCCCGTCTCTCCAACACGAGCACTGTAAAATGCCTCTGGCTTCAGGAACGGCCCCGATAGCCACAGCGCAGTCTTTCTATAGCATTGATTCTTGCTCTTAGCAGCCTGGGAACTAGGCATCCAGGCTCACAGGCTGCAGCAGGGCTCAGCTCCTAAAGCAAGGCGTGAGTCGACAGCAGCCTTCCTGACAGGCCTGCTTCTCACTCCGAGTCACGTTTAGGTTCCATTTCTCATGCTTTCACAAAAGCACACCAGAGGTGACGGTCCGGATCAGGAAGGGCCATCTTTGCTGAAGCCCGCGTTCTCTACAGGTCTGTTCCTCGGCGTTGGCTGGATGGCACTTAGGACTGCACGCACACACGGGAGCGCCGATCGAGTTTCGCGAAACAAGAGTTGAGGCGACAGGGTGCCCTCTGCCCACGCTGATTTCTCCCCCGCAACCCAGCTGGGACTCCCTCCCCAGGCTTGCACTCCAGCAGAGGGGAAAATGGCCGCCACCCTGTGGCGAGGAGGAGGAGCTGAAGCGGGGCTTCTTTAGCGGCTTCTCCCTGCCAAACCAGTGTGGAGCACTTAGCATTCCAGTGCACACGCGGTGCAGTAGTGTTAGCTCCAGGTGACAACAGCTGAGTCGAGAGGTGCCTTCCTGGCCCGGGCTGCTTCTCCCTCGGTGGCGGCATGGAAGGAGCCCGTTGCCCTGGCGCTCACCCACGGTAGCCGGGAAACTGCTCCCTCCCACTAAGAGCGGTGGATGGTAGCGAAAGCACGGTTTCCCTACACTGTTGTTTCTTGGAGGTAGAGCGCAGGCGATCAGGCTTCCATGCGAAAGCGTGGCCTCGGTGCTAGCTTCATGAAACAAGTGGGGGAGTCGAGTCCTGCCTTGTGCAGCAGCCGGCGGCTCCCTCGGAATTAGGTTTGGGACTCCCTTGCAGTGCTCTCAGGCACGCACACAACAAAATGCCTCCACCCTCGGGAGCGGCTGTTTTAGCTGGGGCACGCGTCTTCCACCGAGTTTTCCCTTCGAGTGGGGTGGCTGTACTTGAGCCTGCACGCACCCCCCGGGGCAACGGTACCAGCCCCGGAGACCTGGTGTGAGTTGAGAGCTCCCTGCTGTCCGGCCTGTCTCTCCCCCACCCCCCCACCCCGGGCCTTACGGAATGGAGCCCGGCCCCGGGCCCCCTCACCCACAGGACCCCCTCAACTGCTTCCTCCCACGCAGAGGTCGACGGTAGCTAACGCACGGTGTCTCTGCAGTGTTGCTGCTTCGAGTTAGAACGCTTGCGGTTAGACTTCCATGCAAAAGCGGAACCGCAGTGCTCCCTTCCTGAAACGAGCGGGGAGTCGTGTGCTGCCTTCTGCCGGGGCCTGCGTCTCACACGGAAAGCGGTTTGGGCCTCCCTTGCCGGGTGCTCACGCGGGCACACAGCAGAACGCTTCCAGCCTCCGGCCTGGCTCTTTTAGCCGAAGCGGGAATTCTCTGCAGGGTGGTTCCTTTGAGTTAGGGGGTTGGCTTGAGGCCTGCGGGCGCGCCCGGGGCAAGGGGAGTAGCCTCAGAAAGGAGAGGTGAGTGGAGAGCTGCCTTCCGCACCGGCCCGTTTCTCGCTCCATTTCACGCAGGGGACCCTGTCCCCAGTCTCTCCAACAGGAGCATTGTAAAATGCCTCTGGCTTCAGGAACGGCCCTGTCAACTAGAGCGCAGGCCTTCTATAGCATTCACTCTTGCTCTTAGCAGCCTGGGAACTAGGCATCCAGGCACACAGGGTGCAGCAGGGCTCAGCTCCTAAAACAAGGCGTGAGTCGACAGCAGCCTTCCTGACAGGCCTGCTTCTCACTCCGAGTCACGTTTAGGTTCCATTTCTCATGCTTTCACAAAAGCACCCCATAGGTGACGTCCCGGCTCAGGAAGGGCCGTCTGTGCTGAGGCCCGCGTTCTCTCCAGGTTCGTTCCTCGGCGTTGGCTGGATGGCACTTAGGACTCCACGCACACACGGGAGCGCCGATCGAGTTTCCCGAAACAAGAGTTGAGGCGACAGGGTGCCCTCTGCCCATGTTGATTTCTCCCCCGGAACCCAGCTGGGACTCCCTCCCCAGGCTTGCACTCCAGCAGAGGGGAAAATGGCCGCCACCTTGTGGCGAGGGGGAGGAGCTGAAGCGGGGCTTCTTTAGCAGCTTCAACCTGCCAAAGCACTGTGGAGCACTTAGCATTCCTGTGCACACGCAGAGCAGTAGTGTTAGCTCCAGGTGACAACAGCTGAGTCGAGAGGTGCCTTCCTGGCCCAGGCTGCTTCTCCCTAGGTGGCGGCATGGAAGGAGCCCGTTCCCCAGGCGCTCACCCACGGTAGACGGGAAACTGCTCCCTCCCCCTCAGAGCGCTGGATGGTAGCGAAAGCAAGGTTTCCGGACAATGTTGTTTCTTGCAGGTATAGCGCAGGCGATCAGGCTTCCATGCGAAAGCGGGGCCTCGGTGCTAGCTTCATGAAACAAGTGGGGGAGTCGAGGGCTGCCTTGTGCAGCAGCCGGCGGCTCCCTTGGAGTTAGGTTTGGGACTCCCTTGCAGTGCTCTCAGGCACGCACACAACAAAATGCCTCCACCCTCGGGAGCGGCTGTTTTAGCTGGGGCACGCATTCTCTACCGAGTTTTCCCTTCGAGTGGGGTGGCTGTCCTTCAGCCTGCACGCACCCCCCCCGGGGTAACGGTACCAGCCCCCGAGGCATGATGTGAGTTCAGAGCTCCCTGCTGTCCGGCCTGTCTCTCCCCCGGTGTTACGGAATGGGGCCCGGCCCCGGGCCCTCACCCACAGGACCCCCTCAACTGCTTCCTCCCACACAGAGGCCGACGGTAGCTAAAGCACGGTGTCTCTGCAGTCTTGCTGCTTCGAGTTAGAAAGCTTGCGGTTAGACTTCCATGCAAAAGCGGGACCGTAGTGCTCCCTTCCTGAAACGAGCGGGGAGTCTTGTGCTCCCTTTTGCCGGGGCCTGCGTCTCAAACGGAAAGCGGTTTGGGCCTCCCTTGCCGGGTGCTCACGCGGGCACACAGCAGAAGGCTTCCAGCCTCCGGCCTGGTTCTTTTAGCCAAAGAGGGAATTCTCTACAGGGCGGTTCCTTTGAGTTAGGGGGTTGGCTTGAGGCCGGCGGGCGCGCCCGGGGCAAGGGGAGTAGCCTCAGAAAGGAGAGGTGAGTGGAGAGCTGCCTTCCGCACCGGCCCGTTTCTCGCTCCATTTCACGCAGGGGACCCTGTCCCCCATCTCTCCAACACGAGCACTGTAAAATGCCTCTGGCTTCAGGAACGGCCCCGATAGCCACAGCGCAGTCATTCTATAGCATTGATTCTTGCTCTTAGCAGCCTGGGAACTAGGCATCCAGGCACACAGGGTGCAGCAGGGCTCAGCTCCTAAAGCAAGGCGTGAGTCGACAGCAGCCTTCCTGACAGGCCTGCTTCTCTCTCCGAGTCACGTTTAGGTTCCATTTCTCATGCTTTCACAAAAGCACCCCATAGGTGACGTCCCGGCTCAGGAAGGGCCGTCTGTGCTGAGGCCCGCGTTCTCTACAGGTCTGTTCCTCGGCGTTGGCTGGATGGCACTTAGGTCTCCACGCACAAACGGGAGCGCCGATCGAGTTTCCCGAAACAAGAGTTGAGGCGACAGGGTGCCCTCTGCCCATGCTGATTTCTCCCCCGGAACCCAGCTGGGACTCCCTCCCCAGGCTTGCACTCCAACAGAGGGGAAAATGGCCGCCACCCTGTGGCGAGGCGGAGGAGCTGAAGCAGGGCTTCTTTAGCGGCTTCTCCCTGCCAAACCAGTGTGGAGCACTTAGCATTCCAGTGCACACCGGAGCAGTAGTGTTAGCTCCAGGTGACAACAGCTGAGTCGAGAGGTGCCTTCCTGGCCCGGGCTGCTTCTCCCTAGGTGGAGGCATGGAAGGAGCCCGTTCCCCAGGCGCTCACCCACGGTAGCCTGGAAACTGCTCCCTCCCCCTCAGAGCGGTGGATGGTAGCGAAAGCAAGGTTTCCGGACAATGTTGTTTCTTGCAGGTACAGCGCAGGCGATCAGGCTTCCATGCGAAAGCGGGGCCTCGGTGCTAGCTTCATGAAACAAGTGGGGGAGTCGAGGGCTGCCTTGTGCAGCAGCCGGCGGCTCCCTCGGAATTAGGTTTGGGACTCCCTTGCAGTGCTCTCACGCACGCACACAACAAAATGCCTCCACCCTCGGGAGCGGCTGTTTTAGCTGGGGCACGCGTCCTCTACCGAGTTTTCCCTTCGAGTGGGGTGGCTGTCCTTCAGCCTGCACGCACCCCCCGGGGCAACGGTATCAGCCCCGGAGACCTGGTGTGAGTTGAGAGCTCCCTGCTGTCCGGCCTGTCTCTCCCCCACCCCCCCACCACGGGCCTTACGGAATGGAGCCCGGCCCCGGGCCCCCTCACCCACAGGACCCCCTCAACTGCTTCCTCCCACACAGAGGTCGACGGTAGCTAACGCACGGTGTCTCTGCAGTGTTGCTGTTTCCAGTTAGAACGCTTGCGGTTAGACTTCCATGCAAAAGCGGAACCGCAGTGCTCCCTTTCTGAAACGAGCGGGGAGTCGTGTGCTGCCTTCTGCCGGGGCCTGCGTCTCACACGGAAAGCGGTTTGGGCCTCCTTTGCCGGGCGCTCACGCGGGCACACAGCAGAACGCTTCCAGCCTCCGGCCTGGCTCTTTTAGCGGAAGCGGGAATTCTCTACAGGGTGGTTCCTTTGAGTTAGGGGGTTGGCTTGAGGCCTGCGGGCGCGCCCGGGGCAAGGGGAGTAGCCTCAGAAAGGAGAGGTGAGTGGAGACCTGCCTTCCACACCGGCCCGTTTCTCGCTCCATTTCACGCAGGGGACCCTGTCCCCAGTCTCTCCAACACGAGCACTGTAAAATGCCTCTGGCTTCAGGAACGGCCCTGTCAACTAGAGCGCAGTCCTTCTATAGCATTCACTCTTGCTCTTAGCAGCCTGGGAACTAGGCATCCAGGCACACAGGGTGCAGCAGGGCTCAGCTCCTAAAACAAGGCGTGAGTCGACAGCAGCCTTCCTGACAGGCCTGCTTCTCACTCCGAGTCACGTTTAGGTTCCATTTCTCATGCTTTCACAAAAGCACCCCATAGGTGACGTCTCGGCTCAGGAAGGGCCGTCTGTGCTGAGGCCCGCGTTCTCTCCAGGTTTGTTCCTTGGCGTTGGCTGGATGGCACTTAGGACTCCACGCACACACGGGAGCGCCGATCGAGTTTCCCGAAACAAGAGTTGAGGCGACAGGGTGCCCTCTGCCCATGCTGATTTCTCCCCCGGAACCCAGCTGGGACTCCCTCCCCAGGCTTGCACTCCATCAGAGGGGAAAATGGCCGCCACCCTGTGGCGAGGCGGAGGAGCTGAAGCGGGGCTTCTTTAGCGGCTTCTCCCTGCCAAACCAGTGTGGAGCAATTAGCATTCCTGTGCACACGCGGAGCAGTAGTGTTAGCTCCAGGTGACAACAGCTGAGTCGAGAGGTGCCTTCCTGGCCCAGGCCGCTTCTCCCTCGGTGGCGGCACGGAAGGAGCCCGTTCCCCAGGCGCTCACCCACGGTAGCCGGGAAACTGCTCCCTCCCCCTCAGAGCGGTGGATGGTAGCGAAAGCAAGGTTTCCCTACAATGTTGTTTCTTGCAGGTACAGCTCAGGCGATCAGGCTTCCATGCGAAAGCGGGGCCTCGGTGTTAGCTTCATGAAACAAGTGGGGGAGTCGAGGGCTGCCTTGTGCAGCAGCCGGCGGCTCCCTCGGAGTTAGGTTTGGGACTCCCTTGCAGTGCTCTCAGGCAGGCACACAACAAAATGCCTCCACCCTCGGGAGCGGCTCTTTTAGCTGGGGCACGCATTCTCTACCGAGTTTTCCCTTCGAGTGGGGTGGCTGTCCTTCAGCCTGCACGCACCCCCCCCGGGGTAACGGTACCAGCCCCCGAGGCATGATGTGAGTTGAGAGCTCCCTGCTGTCCGGCCTGTCTCTCCCCCGGTGTTACGGAATGGGTCCCGGCCCCGGGCCCTCACCCACAGGACCCCCTCAACTGCTTCCTCCCACACAGAGGCCGAAGGTAGCCAAAGCACGGTGTCTCTGCAGTGTTGCTGCTTCGAGTTAGAACGCTTGCGGTTAGACTTCCATGCAAAAGCGGGGCCGCAGTGCTCGCTTCCTGCAACAAGCGGGGAGTCGTGTGCTGCCTTCTGCGGGGGCCTGCGTCTCACACGGAAAGCGGTTTGGGCCTCCCTTGCCGGGCGCTCCTGCGTGCACACAGCAGAACGCTTCCAGCCTCCGGCATGGGCATGGCTCTTTTAGCCGGAGCGGGAATTCTCTACAGGGTGGTTCCTTTGAGTTAGGGGGTTGTCTTGAGGCCTGCGGGCACGCCCCGGGCAAGGGGAGTAGCCTCAGAAAGGAGAGGTGAGTGGAGAGCTGCCTTCCGCACCGGCCCGTTTCTCGCTCCATTTCACGCAGGGGACCATGTCCCCCGTCTCTCCAACACGAGCACTGTAAAATGCCTCTGGCTTCAGGAACGGCCCCGATAGCCACAGCGCAGTCATTCTATAGCATT
>NW_026992086.1:0-30193 GCF_029215605.1 Mirounga angustirostris | reverse complement strand
AGGGCTCTTTCAGCCGAAGCAGGGATGCTCTACGGAGTTGTTCCTTTGAGTTAGGTGGTTGGCTACTTAGGCCCGCAGGCACACCCGGGGCCAGGGTCCCAGCCTCATAAACAAGAGGTGTGTTGAGAGCCGCCTCGCGCACCGGCCTGCTTCTCACTCCATTTCACGTGGGGGACCCTTTCCCGGCCTCTCCTACAAGAACACTGGAAAATTGCTCCAGCTTCAGGGACGGCGAAGTTCACTAAAGCGCAGCTAAGTCGGTAGCATGGATTCTTGGCGTTGGTAGCCCGGTAGCTAGGCATCCAGGCACACGGGGTACAGCAGTGCCAATCTCCTAAACGGAGAGGGGAGTCGACAGCAGCCTTCCTTTACACTCCTGCTTCTCACTCAGAGTTACGTTTTCGTTCCCTTCCCAAGCTTTCACCAAAACACACGACAGATGACGCTCACGCTCAGGAAGGGCGATCTTTGCTGAGGCAAGGGTTCTCTACAGCTTTGTCCCTTTGCGATGGGTGGGCGGCCGTTAGGACTCCACGCACGCACGGGAGAGCCGATCTAGGTTCCCGAAACAAGAGCTGAGTCGAGAGGTGCCTTCGGCCCATGCCTATTTCTCCCTCGGAATTCTGCTGGGACTCAGTCCCCAGGTTTGCCCTCCAGCAGAGTTGAAAATGCTGCCACCCTGTGCAGAGGCGAATGAGCTGCAGCTGGGAGTCTTTACAGGCTTCTTTCTGCCAGATCAGTGTGGAGCACCCAGCATTCCAGTGCACACATGGAGCAGTGGCGTTAGCTTCAGGTCACAAGCGCTGGGCCAAGGGGTGCCTTCTGGCCCGGACTTCTGCTCCCTGGCTGTCACGGAAGGAGACCGCTCCCCGGACTCTCACCCACGGCAGCCTGGAAGCTGCTTCCTCCCTCCGAGAGGTGGATGGGAGCCAAAGCACGGCTCCTCTATCGTATGGGTTTTCGAGGAAGACTGCTAGCCATTAGACTCCCATGGAAAGTGGGCCCGCAGTGCTCGTTTCATGAAACACGGGAGGAGTCGTGTTCTGCCTCCTGCCGCCCAGGGCCCGAGTCTCACTTCGAAAAGGCTCTCGGCCTCACTTGCCGTGCTCTCCGCATTCCCACAGCAAACGGCTGCCCACCTCAGCAACGGCTATTGGAGCTGAAGCGCGGGTTCTCACCAGAGCTGTGGCTTCCAGTTAGGGGGCTGCCTTTAGGCCTGCACGCACACACGGGGCAACGGGAATGGCCTCGTCCACACGAGGTGAGTTGACAGCTGCCTTCGGCACCGGCCTGTCTCTCCCCCGATTCTCTGTATGGAGCCCGTCCCCAGGCTCTCTCTCACCCACGCTCCACCTAAACCGCTTCCTCCCGCAGAGAGGTCGACGGTAGCTTAAAGCACGGTTTCTGCACACTGTTGTTTCTCCGCGTTGGAACGCCCGCCTTTAGGCTTCCATGCCCAAGTAGGGCCGCAGGGCTGGCTAGATCAACCACACGGCTAGTCGTGTTCTGCCTTCTGCCGGGGCCTGCGTCTCCCTCGCAAAAGGCTTTGGGCTCCCTTGCAGTGCTCTCCTGCACGCACACCACGCCATGCTTCTACCCTCGGGAGCTGCTGGTTTAGCTGAAGCACGGATTCTCTCCCGAGTTCTTCCTTCGAGTTAGGGGGTTGTCTTTGAGGCTCCACGCACCTCCACCGGGGGCATCGGTACTAGACCCGTAACCATGGTGTGAGTTGAGAGCTGCCTTCTGCACCGGCCTGTCTCTCCCACGATTTTACGTAATGGAACCCGTCCCCAGGCTCTCACCCACAGTACACCCTAAACTGCTTCCTCTCACAGGGAGGACGAGGGTAGCTAAAGCACGGTTTCCCTACAGTGTTGCTTCTCCCGGTTGGAACGCGGGCTCTTCGACTTCCATGCGAGAGTGGGGCCGCAGTGCTAACTTCATGAAACAAGTGGGGAGTCGTGTTCTGCTCTCTCCCGGGGCCTGAGCCTCACCCGGAACCTGGGGGTGGGCTCACTTGCAGTGGGCTCCCTCACGCGCACAGCAAAATGCGTCCACCCTCCGGCAGAGGCTCTTTCAGCCCGAAGCAGGGATGCTCTACGGAGTTGTTCCTTTGAGTTAGGTGGTTGGCTACTTAGGCCCGCAGGCACACCCGGGGCCAGGGTCCCAGCCTCATAAACAAGAGGTGTGTTGAGAGCCGCCTCGCGCACCGGCCTGCTTCTCACTCCATTTCACGTGGGGGACCCTTTCCCGGCCTCTCCTACAAGAACACTGGAAAATTGCTCCAGCTTCAGGGACGGCGAAGTTCACTAAAGCGCAGCTAAGTCGGTAGCATGGATTCTTGGCGTTGGTAGCCCGGTAGCTAGGCATCCAGGCACACGGGGTACAGCAGTGCCAATCTCCTAAACGGAGAGGGGAGTCGACAGCAGCCTTCCTTTACACTCCTGCTTCTCACTCAGAGTTACGTTTTTCGTTCCCTTCCCCAAGCTTTCACCAAAACACACGACAGATGACGCTCACGCTCAGGAAGGGCGATCTTTGCTGAGGCAAGGGTTCTCTACAGCTTTGTCCCTTTGCGATGGGTGGGCGGCCGTTAGGACTCCACGCACGCACGGGAGAGCCGATCTAGGTTCCCGAAACAAGAGCTGAGTCGAGAGGTGCCTTCGGCCCATGCCTATTTCTCCCTCGGAATTCTGCTGGGACTCAGTCCCCAGGTTTGCCCTCCAGCAGAGTTGAAAATGCTGCCACCCTGTGCAGAGGCGAATGAGCTGCAGCTGGGAGTCTTTACAGGCTTCTTTCTGCCAGATCAGTGTGGAGCACCCAGCATTCCAGTGCACACATGGAGCAGTGGCGTTAGCTTCAGGTCACAAGCGCTGGGCCAAGGGGTGCCTTCTGGCCCGGACTTCTGCTCCCTGGCTGTCACGGAAGGAGACCGCTCCCCGGACTCTCACCCACGGCAGCCTGGAAGCTGCTTCCTCCCTCCGAGAGGTGGATGGGAGCCAAAGCACGGCTCCTCTATCGTATGGGTTTTCGAGGAAGACTGCTAGCCATTAGACTCCCATGGAAAGTGGGCCCGCAGTGCTCGTTTCATGAAACACGGGAGGAGTCGTGTTCTGCCTCCTGCCGCCCAGGGCCCGAGTCTCACTTCGAAAAGGCTCTCGGCCTCACTTGCCGTGCTCTCCGCATTCCCACAGCAAACGGCTGCCCACCTCAGCAACGGCTATTGGAGCTGAAGCGCGGGTTCTCACCAGAGCTGTGGCTTCCAGTTAGGGGGCTGCCTTTAGGCCTGCACGCACACACGGGGCAACGGGAATGGCCTCGTCCACACGAGGTGAGTTGACAGCTGCCTTCGGCACCGGCCTGTCTCTCCCCCGATTCTCTGTATGGAGCCCGTCCCCAGGCTCTCTCTCACCCACGCTCCACCCTAAACCGCTTCCTCCCGCAGAGAGGTCGACGGTAGCTTAAAGCACGGTTTTCTGCACACTGTTGTTTCTCCGCGTTGGAACGCCCGCCTTTAGGCTTCCATGCCCAAGTAGGGCCGCAGGGCTGGCTAGATCAACCACACGGCTAGTCGTGTTCTGCCTTCTGCCGGGGCCTGCGTCTCCCTCGCAAAAGGCTTTGGGCTCCCTTGCAGTGCTCTCCTGCACGCACACCACGCCATGCTTCTACCCTCGGGAGCTGCTGGTTTAGCTGAAGCACGGATTCTCTCCCGAGTTCTTCCTTCGAGTTAGGGGGTTGTCTTTGAGGCTCCACGCACCTCCACCGGGGGGCATCGGTACTAGACCCGTAACCATGGTGTGAGTTGAGAGCTGCCTTCTGCACCGGCCTGTCTCTCCCACGATTTTACGTAATGGAACCCGTCCCCAGGCTCTCACCCACAGTACACCCTAAACTGCTTCCTCTCACAGGGGAGGACGAGGGTAGCTAAAGCACGGTTTCCCTACAGTGTTGCTTCTCCCGGCTGGAACGCGGGCTCTTCGACTTCCATGCGAGAGTGGGGCCGCAGTGCTAACTTCATGAAACAAGTGGGGAGTCGTGTTCTGCTCTCTCCCGGGGCCTGAGCCTCACCCGGAACCTGGGGGTGGGCTCACTTGCAGTGGGCTCCCTCACGCGCACAGCAAAATGCGTCCACCCTCCGGCAGAGGGCTCTTTCAGCCGAAGCAGGGATGCTCTACGGAGTTGTTCCTTTGAGTTAGGTGGTTGGCTACTTAGGCCCGCAGGCACACCCGGGGCCAGGGTCCCAGCCTCATAAACAAGAGGTGTGTTGAGAGCCGCCTCGCGCACCGGCCTGCTTCTCACTCCATTTCACGTGGGGGACCCTTTCCCGGCCTCTCCTACAAGAACACTGGAAAATTGCTCCAGCTTCAGGGACGGCGAAGTTCACTAAAGCGCAGCTAAGTCGGTAGCATGGATTCTTGGCGTTGGTAGCCCGGTAGCTAGGCATCCAGGCACACGGGGTACAGCAGTGCCAATCTCCTAAACGGAGAGGGGAGTCGACAGCAGCCTTCCTTTACACTCCTGCTTCTCACTCAGAGTTACGTTTTTCGTTCCCTTCCCCAAGCTTTCACCAAAACACACGACAGATGACGCTCACGCTCAGGAAGGGCGATCTTTGCTGAGGCAAGGGTTCTCTACAGCTTTGTCCCCTTTGCGATGGGTGGGCGGCCGTTAGGACTCCACGCACGCACGGGAGAGCCGATCTAGGTTCCCGAAACAAGAGCTGAGTCGAGAGGTGCCTTCGGCCCATGCCTATTTCTCCCTCGGAATTCTGCTGGGACTCAGTCCCCAGGTTTGCCCTCCAGCAGAGTTGAAAATGCTGCCACCCTGTGCAGAGGCGAATGAGCTGCAGCTGGGAGTCTTTACAGGCTTCTTTCTGCCAGATCAGTGTGGAGCACCCAGCATTCCAGTGCACACATGGAGCAGTGGCGTTAGCTTCAGGTCACAAGCGCTGGGCCAAGGGGTGCCTTCTGGCCCGGACTTCTGCTCCCTGGCTGTCACGGAAGGAGACCGCTCCCCGGACTCTCACCCCACGGCAGCCTGGAAGCTGCTTCCTCCCTCCGAGAGGTGGATGGGAGCCAAAGCACGGCTCCTCTATCGTATGGGTTTTCGAGGGAAGACTGCTAGCCATTAGACTCCCATGGAAAGTGGGCCCGCAGTGCTCGTTTCATGAAACACGGGAGGAGTCGTGTTCTGCCTCCTGCCGCCCAGGGCCCGAGTCTCACTTCGAAAAGGCTCTCGGCCTCACTTGCCGTGCTCTCCGCATTCCCACAGCAAACGGCTGCCCACCTCAGCAACGGCTATTGGAGCTGAAGCGCGGGTTCTCACCAGAGCTGTGGCTTCCAGTTAGGGGGCTGCCTTTAGGCCTGCACGCACACACGGGGCAACGGGAATGGCCTCGTCCACACGAGGTGAGTTGACAGCTGCCTTCGGCACCGGCCTGTCTCTCCCCCGATTCTCTGTATGGAGCCCGTCCCCAGGCTCTCTCTCACCCACGCTCCACCCTAAACCGCTTCCTCCCGCAGAGAGGTCGACGGTAGCTTAAAGCACGGTTTCTGCACACTGTTGTTTCTCCGCGTTGGAACGCCCGCCTTTAGGCTTCCATGCCCAAGTAGGGCCGCAGGGCTGGCTAGATCAACCACACGGCTAGTCGTGTTCTGCCTTCTGCCGGGGCCTGCGTCTCCCTCGCAAAAGGCTTTGGGCTCCCTTGCAGTGCTCTCCTGCACGCACACCACGCCATGCTTCTACCCTCGGGAGCTGCTGGTTTAGCTGAAGCACGGATTCTCTCCCGAGTTCTTCCTTCGAGTTAGGGGGTTGTCTTTGAGGCTCCACGCACCTCCACCGGGGGCATCGGTACTAGACCCGTAACCATGGTGTGAGTTGAGAGCTGCCTTCTGCACCGGCCTGTCTCTCCCACGATTTTACGTAATGGAACCCGTCCCCAGGCTCTCACCCACAGTACACCCTAAACTGCTTCCTCTCACAGGGAGGACGAGGGTAGCTAAAGCACGGTTTCCCTACAGTGTTGCTTCTCCCGGTTGGAACGCGGGCTCTTCGACTTCCATGCGAGAGTGGGGCCGCAAGTGCTAACTTCATGAAACAAGTGGGGAGTCGTGTTCTGCTCTCTCCCGGGGCCTGAGCCTCACCCGGAACCTGGGGGTGGGCTCACTTGCAGTGGGCTCCCTCACGCGCACAGCAAAATGCGTCCACCCTCCGGCAGAGGGCTCTTTCAGCCGAAGCAGGGATGCTCTACGGAGTTGTTCCTTTGAGTTAGGTGGTTGGCTACTTAGGCCCGCAGGCACACCCGGGGCCAGGGTCCCAGCCTCATAAACAAGAGGTGTGTTGAGAGCCGCCTCGCGCACCGGCCTGCTTCTCACTCCATTTCACGTGGGGGACCCTTTCCCGGCCTCTCCTACAAGAACACTGGAAAATTGCTCCAGCTTCAGGGACGGCGAAGTTCACTAAAGCGCAGCTAAGTCGGTAGCATGGATTCTTGGCGTTGGTAGCCCGGTAGCTAGGCATCCAGGCACACGGGGTACAGCAGTGCCAATCTCCTAAACGGAGAGGGGAGTCGACAGCAGCCTTCCTTTACACTCCTGCTTCTCACTCAGAGTTACGTTTTCGTTCCCTTCCCCAAGCTTTCACCAAAACACACGACAGATGACGCTCACGCTCAGGAAGGGCGATCTTTGCTGAGGCAAGGGTTCTCTACAGCTTTGTCCCTTTGCGATGGGTGGGCGGCCGTTAGGGACTCCACGCACGCACGGGAGAGCCGATCTAGGTTCCCGAAACAAGAGCTGAGTCGAGAGGTGCCTTCGGCCCATGCCTATTTCTCCCTCGGAATTCTGCTGGGACTCAGTCCCCAGGTTTGCCCTCCAGCAGAGTTGAAAATGCTGCCACCCTGTGCAGAGGCGAATGAGCTGCAGCTGGGAGTCTTTACAGGCTTCTTTCTGCCAGATCAGTGTGGAGCACCCAGCATTCCAGTGCACACATGGAGCAGTGGCGTTAGCTTCAGGTCACAAGCGCTGGGCCAAGGGGTGCCTTCTGGCCCGGACTTCTGCTCCCTGGCTGTCACGGAAGGAGACCGCTCCCCGGACTCTCACCCACGGCAGCCTGGAAGCTGCTTCCTCCCTCCGAGAGGTGGATGGGAGCCAAAGCACGGCTCCTCTATCGTATGGGTTTTCGAGGAAGACTGCTAGCCATTAGACTCCCCATGGAAAGTGGGCCCGCAGTGCTCGTTTCATGAAACACGGAGGAGTCGTGTTCTGCCTCCTGCCGCCCAGGGCCCGAGTCTCACTTCGAAAAGGCTCTCGGCCTCACTTGCCGTGCTCTCCGCATTCCCACAGCAAACGGCTGCCCACCTCAGCAACGGCTATTGGAGCTGAAGCGCGGGTTCTCACCAGAGCTGTGGCTTCCAGTTAGGGGGCTGCCTTTAGGCCTGCACGCACACACGGGGCAACGGGAATGGGCCTCGTCCACACGAGGTGAGTTGACAGCTGCCTTCGGCACCGGCCTGTCTCTCCCCCGATTCTCTGTATGGAGCCCGTCCCCAGGCTCTCTCTCACCCACGCTCCACCCTAAACCGCTTCCTCCCGCAGATGAGGTCGACGGTAGCTTAAAGCACGGTTTCTGCACACTGTTGTTTCTCCGAGTTGGAACGCCCGCCTTTAGGCTTCCATGCCCAAGTAGGGCCGCAGGGCTGGCTAGATCAACCACACGGCTAGTCGTGTTCTGCCTTCTGCCGGGGCCTGCGTCTCCCTCGCAAAAGGCTTTGGGCTCCCTTGCAGTGCTCTCCTGCACGCACACCACGCCATGCTTCTACCCTCGGGAGCTGCTGGTTTAGCTGAAGCACGGATTCTCTCCCGAGTTCTTCCTTCGAGTTAGGGGGTTGTCTTTGAGGCTCCACGCACCTCCACCGGGGGCATCGGTACTAGACCCGTAACCATGGTGTGAGTTGAGAGCTGCCTTCTGCACCGGCCTGTCTCTCCCACGATTTTACGTAATGGAACCCGTCCCCAGGCTCTCACCCACAGTACACCCTAAACTGCTTCCTCTCACAGGGAGGACGAGGGTAGCTAAAGCACGGTTTCCCTACAGTGTTGCTTCTCCCGGTTGGAACGCGGGCTCTTCGACTTCCATGCGAGAGTGGGGCCGCAGTGCTAACTTCATGAAACAAGTGGGGAGTCGTGTTCTGCTCTCTCCCGGGGCCTGAGCCTCACCCGGAACCTGGGGGTGGGCTCACTTGCAGTGGGCTCCCTCACGCGCACAGCAAAATGCGTCCACCCTCCGGCAGAGGGCTCTTTCAGCCGAAGCAGGGATGCTCTACGGAGTTGTTCCTTTGAGTTAGGTGGTTGGCTACTTAGGCCCGCAGGCACACCCGGGGCCAGGGTCCCAGCCTCATAAACAAGAGGTGTGTTGAGAGCCGCCTCGCGCACCGGCCTGCTTCTCACTCCATTTCACGTGGGGGACCCTTTCCCGGCCTCTCCTACAAGAACACTGGAAAATTGCTCCAGCTTCAGGGACGGCGAAGTTCACTAAAGCGCAGCTAAGTCGGTAGCATGGATTCTTGGCGTTGGTAGCCCGGTAGCTAGGCATCCAGGCACACGGGGTACAGCAGTGCCAATCTCCTAAACGGAGAGGGGAGTCGACAGCAGCCTTCCTTTACACTCCTGCTTCTCACTCAGAGTTACGTTTTCGTTCCCTTCCCCAAGCTTTCACCAAAACACACGACAGATGACGCTCACGCTCAGGAAGGGCGATCTTTGCTGAGGCAAGGGTTCTCTACAGCTTTGTCCCTTTGCGATGGGTGGGCGGCCGTTAGGACTCCACGCACGCACGGGAGAGCCGATCTAGGTTCCCGAAACAAGAGCTGAGTCGAGAGGTGCCTTCGGCCCATGCCTATTTCTCCCTCGGAATTCTGCTGGGACTCAGTCCCCAGGTTTGCCCTCCAGCAGAGTTGAAAATGCTGCCACCCTGTGCAGAGGCGAATGAGCTGCAGCTGGGAGTCTTTACAGGCTTCTTTCTGCCAGATCAGTGTGGAGCACCCAGCATTCCAGTGCACACATGGAGCAGTGGCGTTAGCTTCAGGTCACAAGCGCTGGGCCAAGGGGTGCCTTCTGGCCCGGACTTCTGCTCCCTGGCTGTCACGGAAGGAGACCGCTCCCCGGACTCTCACCCACGGCAGCCTGGAAGCTGCTTCCTCCCTCCGAGAGGTGGATGGGAGCCAAAGCACGGCTCCTCTATCGTATGGGTTTTCGAGGAAGACTGCTAGCCATTAGACTCCCATGGAAAGTGGGCCCGCAGTGCTCGTTTCATGAAACACGGGAGGAGTCGTGTTCTGCCTCCTGCCGCCCAGGGCCCGAGTCTCACTTCGAAAAGGCTCTCGGCCTCACTTGCCGTGCTCTCCGCATTCCCACAGCAAACGGCTGCCCACCTCAGCAACGGCTATTGGAGCTGAAGCGCGGGTTCTCACCAGAGCTGTGGCTTCCAGTTAGGGGGCTGCCTTTAGGCCTGCACGCACACACGGGGCAACGGGAATGGCCTCGTCCACACGAGGTGAGTTGACAGCTGCCTTCGGCACCGGCCTGTCTCTCCCCCGATTCTCTGTATGGAGCCCGTCCCCAGGCTCTCTCTCACCCACGCTCCACCCTAAACCGCTTCCTCCCGCAGAGAGGTCGACGGTAGCTTAAAGCACGGTTTCTGCACACTGTTGTTTCTCCGCGTTGGAACGCCCGCCTTTAGGCTTCCATGCCCAAGTAGGGCCGCAGGGCTGGCTAGATCAACCACACGGCTAGTCGTGTTCTGCCTTCTGCCGGGGCCTGCGTCTCCCTCGCAAAAGGCTTTGGGCTCCCTTGCAGTGCTCTCCTGCACGCACACCACGCCATGCTTCTACCCTCGGGAGCTGCTGGTTTAGCTGAAGCACGGATTCTCTCCCGAGTTCTTCCTTCGAGTTAGGGGGTTGTCTTTGAGGCTCCACGCACCTCCACCGGGGGCATCGGTACTAGACCCGTAACCATGGTGTGAGTTGAGAGCTGCCTTCTGCACCGGCCTGTCTCTCCCACGATTTTACGTAATGGAACCCGTCCCCAGGCTCTCACCCACAGTACACCCTAAACTGCTTCCTCTCACAGGGAGGACGAGGGTAGCTAAAGCACGGTTTCCCTACAGTGTTGCTTCTCCCGGTTGGAACGCGGGCTCTTCGACTTCCATGCGAGAGTGGGGCCGCAGTGCTAACTTCATGAAACAAGTGGGGAGTCGTGTTCTGCTCTCTCCCGGGGCCTGAGCCTCACCCGGAACCTGGGGGTGGGCTCACTTGCAGTGGGCTCCCTCACGCGCACAGCAAAATGCGTCCACCCTCCGGCAGAGGGCTCTTTCAGCCGAAGCAGGGATGCTCTACGGAGTTGTTCCTTTGAGTTAGGTGGTTGGCTACTTAGGCCCGCAGGCACACCCGGGGCCAGGGTCCCAGCCTCATAAACAAGAGGTGTGTTGAGAGCCGCCTCGCGCACCGGCCTGCTTCTCACTCCATTTCACGTGGGGGACCCTTTCCCGGCCTCTCCTACAAGAACACTGGAAAATTGCTCCAGCTTCAGGGACGGCGAAGTTCAGTAAAGCGCAGCTAAGTCGGTAGCATGGATTCTTGGCGTTGGTAGCCCGGTAGCTAGGCATCCAGGCACACGGGGTACAGCAGTGCCAATCTCCTAAACGGAGAGGGGAGTCGACAGCAGCCTTCCTTTACACTCCTGCTTCTCACTCAGAGTTACGTTTTCGTTCCCTTCCCCAAGCTTTCACCAAAACACACGACAGATGACGCTCACGCTCAGGAAGGGCGATCTTTGCTGAGGCAAGGGTTCTCTACAGCTTTGTCCCTTTGCGATGGGTGGGCGGCCGTTAGGACTCCACGCACGCACGGGAGAGCCGATCTAGGTTCCCGAAACAAGAGCTGAGTCGAGAGGTGCCTTCGGCCCATGCCTATTTCTCCCTCGGAATTCTGCTGGGACTCAGTCCCCAGGTTTGCCCTCCAGCAGAGTTGAAAATGCTGCCACCCTGTGCAGAGGCGAATGAGCTGCAGCTGGGAGTCTTTACAGGCTTCTTTCTGCCAGATCAGTGTGGAGCACCCAGCATTCCAGTGCACACATGGAGCA
The DNA here is from genome assembly GCF_029215605.1 of Mirounga angustirostris. Lineage (NCBI taxonomy): Eukaryota > Metazoa > Chordata > Mammalia > Carnivora > Phocidae > Mirounga > Mirounga angustirostris. Next base: position 19,055 of record NW_026992086.1, on the reverse strand, counting down.
GTGGCGTTAGCTTCAGGTCACAAGCGCTGGGCCAAGGGGTGCCTTCTGGCCCGGACTTCTGCTCCCTGGCTGTCACGGAAGGAGACCGCTCCCCGGACTCTCACCCACGGCAGCCTGGAAGCTGCTTCCTCCCTCCGAGAGGTGGATGGGAGCCAAAGCACGGCTCCTCTATCGTATGGGTTTTCGAGGAAGACTGCTAGCCATTAGACTCCCATGGAAAGTGGGCCCGCAGTGCTCGTTTCATGAAACACGGGAGGAGTCGTGTTCTGCCTCCTGCCGCCCAGGGCCCGAGTCTCACTTCGAAAAGGCTCTCGGCCTCACTTGCCGTGCTCTCCGCATTCCCACAGCAAACGGCTGCCCACCTCAGCAACGGCTATTGGAGCTGAAGCGCGGGTTCTCACCAGAGCTGTGGCTTCCAGTTAGGGGGCTGCCTTTAGGCCTGCACGCACACACGGGGCAACGGGAATGGCCTCGTCCACACGAGGTGAGTTGACAGCTGCCTTCGGCACCGGCCTGTCTCTCCCCCGATTCTCTGTATGGAGCCCGTCCCCAGGCTCTCTCTCACCCACGCTCCACCCTAAACCGCTTCCTCCCGCAGAGAGGTCGACGGTAGCTTAAAGCACGGTTTCTGCACACTGTTGTTTCTCCGCGTTGGAACGCCCGCCTTTAGGCTTCCATGCCCAAGTAGGGCCGCAGGGCTGGCTAGATCAACCACACGGCTAGTCGTGTTCTGCCTTCTGCCGGGGCCTGCGTCTCCCTCGCAAAAGGCTTTGGGCTCCCTTGCAGTGCTCTCCTGCACGCACACCACGCCATGCTTCTACCCTCGGGAGCTGCTGGTTTAGCTGAAGCACGGATTCTCTCCCGAGTTCTTCCTTCGAGTTAGGGGGTTGTCTTTGAGGCTCCACGCACCTCCACCGGGGGCATCGGTACTAGACCCGTAACCATGGTGTGAGTTGAGAGCTGCCTTCTGCACCGGCCTGTCTCTCCCACGATTTTACGTAATGGAACCCGTCCCCAGGCTCTCACCCACAGTACACCCTAAACTGCTTCCTCTCACAGGGAGGACGAGGGTAGCTAAAGCACGGTTTCCCTACAGTGTTGCTTCTCCCGGCTGGAACGCGGGCTCTTCGACTTCCATGCGAGAGTGGGGCCGCAGTGCTAACTTCATGAAACAAGTGGGGAGTCGTGTTCTGCTCTCTCCCGGGGCCTGAGCCTCACCCGGAACCTGGGGGTGGGCTCACTTGCAGTGGGCTCCCTCACGCGCACAGCAAAATGCGTCCACCCTCCGGCAGAGGGCTCTTTCAGCCGAAGCAGGGATGCTCTACGGAGTTGTTCCTTTGAGTTAGGTGGTTGGCTACTTAGGCCCGCAGGCACACCCGGGGCCAGGGTCCCAGCCTCATAAACAAGAGGTGTGTTGAGAGCCGCCTCGCGCACCGGCCTGCTTCTCACTCCATTTCACGTGGGGGACCCTTTCCCGGCCTCTCCTACAAGAACACTGGAAAATTGCTCCAGCTTCAGGGACGGCGAAGTTCAGTAAAGCGCAGCTAAGTCGGTAGCATGGATTCTTGGCGTTGGTAGCCCGGTAGCTAGGCATCCAGGCACACGGGGTACAGCAGTGCCAATCTCCTAAACGGAGAGGGGAGTCGACAGCAGCCTTCCTTTACACTCCTGCTTCTCACTCAGAGTTACGTTTTCGTTCCCTTCCCCAAGCTTTCACCAAAACACACGACAGATGACGCTCACGCTCAGGAAGGGCGATCTTTGCTGAGGCAAGGGTTCTCTACAGCTTTGTCCCTTTGCGATGGGTGGGCGGCCGTTAGGACTCCACGCACGCACGGGAGAGCCGATCTAGGTTCCCGAAACAAGAGCTGAGTCGAGAGGTGCCTTCGGCCCATGCCTATTTCTCCCTCGGAATTCTGCTGGGACTCAGTCCCCAGGTTTGCCCTCCAGCAGAGTTGAAAATGCTGCCACCCTGTGCAGAGGCGAATGAGCTGCAGCTGGGAGTCTTTACAGGCTTCTTTCTGCCAGATCAGTGTGGAGCACCCAGCATTCCAGTGCACACATGGAGCAGTGGCGTTAGCTTCAGGTCACAAGCGCTGGGCCAAGGGGTGCCTTCTGGCCCGGACTTCTGCTCCCTGGCTGTCATGGAAGGAGACCGCTCCCCGGACTCTCACCCACGGCAGCCTGGAAGCTGCTTCCTCCCTCCGAGAGGTGGATGGGAGCCAAAGCACGGCTCCTCTATCGTATGGGTTTTCGAGGAAGACTGCTAGCCATTAGACTCCCATGGAAAGTGGGCCCGCAGTGCTCGTTTCATGAAACACGGGAGGAGTCGTGTTCTGCCTCCTGCCGCCCAGGGCCCGAGTCTCACTTCGAAAAGGCTCTCGGCCTCACTTGCCGTGCTCTCCGCATTCCCACAGCAAACGGCTGCCCACCTCAGCAACGGCTATTGGAGCTGAAGCGCGGGTTCTCACCAGAGCTGTGGCTTCCAGTTAGGGGGCTGCCTTTAGGCCTGCACGCACACACGGGGCAACGGGAATGGCCTCGTCCACACGAGGTGAGTTGACAGCTGCCTTCGGCACCGGCCTGTCTCTCCCCCGATTCTCTGTATGGAGCCCGTCCCCAGGCTCTCTCTCACCCACGCTCCACCCTAAACCGCTTCCTCCCGCAGAGAGGTCGACGGTAGCTTAAAGCACGGTTTCTGCACACTGTTGTTTCTCCGCGTTGGAACGCCCGCCTTTAGGCTTCCATGCCCAAGTAGGGCCGCAGGGCTGGCTAGATCAACCACACGGCTAGTCGTGTTCTGCCTTCTGCCGGGGCCTGCGTCTCCCTCGCAAAAGGCTTTGGGCTCCCTTGCAGTGCTCTCCTGCACGCACACCACGCCATGCTTCTACCCTCGGGAGCTGCTGGTTTAGCTGAAGCACGGATTCTCTCCCGAGTTCTTCCTTCGAGTTAGGGGGTTGTCTTTGAGGCTCCACGCACCTCCACCGGGGGCATCGGTACTAGACCCGTAACCATGGTGTGAGTTGAGAGCTGCCTTCTGCACCGGCCTGTCTCTCCCACGATTTTACGTAATGGAACCCGTCCCCAGGCTCTCACCCACAGTACACCCTAAACTGCTTCCTCTCACAGGGAGGACGAGGGTAGCTAAAGCACGGTTTCCCTACAGTGTTGCTTCTCCCGGCTGGAACGCGGGCTCTTCGACTTCCATGCGAGAGTGGGGCCGCAGTGCTAACTTCATGAAACAAGTGGGGAGTCGTGTTCTGCTCTCTCCCGGGGCCTGAGCCTCACCCGGAACCTGGGGGTGGGCTCACTTGCAGTGGGCTCCCTCACGCGCACAGCAAAATGCGTCCACCCTCCGGCAGAGGGCTCTTTCAGCCGAAGCAGGGATGCTCTACGGAGTTGTTCCTTTGAGTTAGGTGGTTGGCTACTTAGGCCCGCAGGCACACCCGGGGCCAGGGTCCCAGCCTCATAAACAAGAGGTGTGTTGAGAGCCGCCTCGCGCACCGGCCTGCTTCTCACTCCATTTCACGTGGGGGACCCTTTCCCGGCCTCTCCTACAAGAACACTGGAAAATTGCTCCAGCTTCAGGGACGGCGAAGTTCAGTAAAGCGCAGCTAAGTCGGTAGCATGGATTCTTGGCGTTGGTAGCCCGGTAGCTAGGCATCCAGGCACACGGGGTACAGCAGTGCCAATCTCCTAAACGGAGAGGGGAGTCGACAGCAGCCTTCCTTTACACTCCTGCTTCTCACTCAGAGTTACGTTTTCGTTCCCTTCCCCAAGCTTTCACCAAAACACACGACAGATGACGCTCACGCTCAGGAAGGGCGATCTTTGCTGAGGCAAGGGTTCTCTACAGCTTTGTCCCTTTGCGATGGGTGGGCGGCCGTTAGGACTCCACGCACGCACGGGAGAGCCGATCTAGGTTCCCGAAACAAGAGCTGAGTCGAGAGGTGCCTTCGGCCCATGCCTATTTCTCCCTCGGAATTCTGCTGGGACTCAGTCCCCAGGTTTGCCCTCCAGCAGAGTTGAAAATGCTGCCACCCTGTGCAGAGGCGAATGAGCTGCAGCTGGGAGTCTTTACAGGCTTCTTTCTGCCAGATCAGTGTGGAGCACCCAGCATTCCAGTGCACACATGGAGCAGTGGCGTTAGCTTCAGGTCACAAGCGCTGGGCCAAGGGGTGCCTTCTGGCCCGGACTTCTGCTCCCTGGCTGTCACGGAAGGAGACCGCTCCCCGGACTCTCACCCACGGCAGCCTGGAAGCTGCTTCCTCCCTCCGAGAGGTGGATGGGAGCCAAAGCACGGCTCCTCTATCGTATGGGTTTTCGAGGAAGACTGCTAGCCATTAGACTCCCATGGAAAGTGGGCCCGCAGTGCTCGTTTCATGAAACACGGGAGGAGTCGTGTTCTGCCTCCTGCCGCCCAGGGCCCGAGTCTCACTTCGAAAAGGCTCTCGGCCTCACTTGCCGTGCTCTCCGCATTCCCACAGCAAACGGCTGCCCACCTCAGCAACGGCTATTGGAGCTGAAGCGCGGGTTCTCACCAGAGCTGTGGCTTCCAGTTAGGGGGCTGCCTTTAGGCCTGCACGCACACACGGGGCAACGGGAATGGCCTCGTCCACACGAGGTGAGTTGACAGCTGCCTTCGGCACCGGCCTGTCTCTCCCCCGATTCTCTGTATGGAGCCCGTCCCCAGGCTCTCTCTCACCCACGCTCCACCCTAAACCGCTTCCTCCCGCAGAGAGGTCGACGGTAGCTTAAAGCACGGTTTCTGCACACTGTTGTTTCTCCGCGTTGGAACGCCCGCCTTTAGGCTTCCATGCCCAAGTAGGGCCGCAGGGCTGGCTAGATCAACCACACGGCTAGTCGTGTTCTGCCTTCTGCCGGGGCCTGCGTCTCCCTCGCAAAAGGCTTTGGGCTCCCTTGCAGTGCTCTCCTGCACGCACACCACGCCATGCTTCTACCCTCGGGAGCTGCTGGTTTAGCTGAAGCACGGATTCTCTCCCGAGTTCTTCCTTCGAGTTAGGGGGTTGTCTTTGAGGCTCCACGCACCTCCACCGGGGGCATCGGTACTAGACCCGTAACCATGGTGTGAGTTGAGAGCTGCCTTCTGCACCGGCCTGTCTCTCCCACGATTTTACGTAATGGAACCCGTCCCCAGGCTCTCACCCACAGTACACCCTAAACTGCTTCCTCTCACAGGGAGGACGAGGGTAGCTAAAGCACGGTTTCCCTACAGTGTTGCTTCTCCCGGTTGGAACGCGGGCTCTTCGACTTCCATGCGAGAGTGGGGCCGCAGTGCTAACTTCATGAAACAAGTGGGGAGTCGTGTTCTGCTCTCTCCCGGGGCCTGAGCCTCACCCGGAACCTGGGGGTGGGCTCACTTGCAGTGGGCTCCCTCACGCGCACAGCAAAATGCGTCCACCCTCCGGCAGAGGGCTCTTTCAGCCGAAGCAGGGATGCTCTACGGAGTTGTTCCTTTGAGTTAGGTGGTTGGCTACTTAGGCCCGCAGGCACACCCGGGGCCAGGGTCCCAGCCTCATAAACAAGAGGTGTGTTGAGAGCCGCCTCGCGCACCGGCCTGCTTCTCACTCCATTTCACGTGGGGGACCCTTTCCCGGCCTCTCCTACAAGAACACTGGAAAATTGCTCCAGCTTCAGGGACGGCGAAGTTCAGTAAAGCGCAGCTAAGTCGGTAGCATGGATTCTTGGCGTTGGTAGCCCGGTAGCTAGGCATCCAGGCACACGGGGTACAGCAGTGCCAATCTCCTAAACGGAGAGGGGAGTCGACAGCAGCCTTCCTTTACACTCCTGCTTCTCACTCAGAGTTACGTTTTCGTTCCCTTCCCCAAGCTTTCACCAAAACACACGACAGATGACGCTCACGCTCAGGAAGGGCGATCTTTGCTGAGGCAAGGGTTCTCTACAGCTTTGTCCCTTTGCGATGGGTGGGCGGCCGTTAGGACTCCACGCACGCACGGGAGAGCCGATCTAGGTTCCCGAAACAAGAGCTGAGTCGAGAGGTGCCTTCGGCCCATGCCTATTTCTCCCTCGGAATTCTGCTGGGACTCAGTCCCCAGGTTTGCCCTCCAGCAGAGTTGAAAATGCTGCCACCCTGTGCAGAGGCGAATGAGCTGCAGCTGGGAGTCTTTACAGGCTTCTTTCTGCCAGATCAGTGTGGAGCACCCAGCATTCCAGTGCACACATGGAGCAGTGGCGTTAGCTTCAGGTCACAAGCGCTGGGCCAAGGGGTGCCTTCTGGCCCGGACTTCTGCTCCCTGGCTGTCACGGAAGGAGACCGCTCCCCGGACTCTCACCCACGGCAGCCTGGAAGCTGCTTCCTCCCTCCGAGAGGTGGATGGGAGCCAAAGCACGGCTCCTCTATCGTATGGGTTTTCGAGGAAGACTGCTAGCCATTAGACTCCCATGGAAAGTGGGCCCGCAGTGCTCGTTTCATGAAACACGGGAGGAGTCGTGTTCTGCCTCCTGCCGCCCAGGGCCCGAGTCTCACTTCGAAAAGGCTCTCGGCCTCACTTGCCGTGCTCTCCGCATTCCCACAGCAAACGGCTGCCCACCTCAGCAACGGCTATTGGAGCTGAAGCGCGGGTTCTCACCAGAGCTGTGGCTTCCAGTTAGGGGGCTGCCTTTAGGCCTGCACGCACACACGGGGCAACGGGAATGGCCTCGTCCACACGAGGTGAGTTGACAGCTGCCTTCGGCACCGGCCTGTCTCTCCCCCGATTCTCTGTATGGAGCCCGTCCCCAGGCTCTCTCTCACCCACGCTCCACCCTAAACCGCTTCCTCCCGCAGAGAGGTCGACGGTAGCTTAAAGCACGGTTTCTGCACACTGTTGTTTCTCCGCGTTGGAACGCCCGCCTTTAGGCTTCCATGCCCAAGTAGGGCCGCAGGGCTGGCTAGATCAACCACACGGCTAGTCGTGTTCTGCCTTCTGCCGGGGCCTGCGTCTCCCTCGCAAAAGGCTTTGGGCTCCCTTGCAGTGCTCTCCTGCACGCACACCACGCCATGCTTCTACCCTCGGGAGCTGCTGGTTTAGCTGAAGCACGGATTCTCTCCCGAGTTCTTCCTTCGAGTTAGGGGGTTGTCTTTGAGGCTCCACGCACCTCCACCGGGGGCATCGGTACTAGACCCGTAACCATGGTGTGAGTTGAGAGCTGCCTTCTGCACCGGCCTGTCTCTCCCACGATTTTACGTAATGGAACCCGTCCCCAGGCTCTCACCCACAGTACACCCTAAACTGCTTCCTCTCACAGGGAGGACGAGGGTAGCTAAAGCACGGTTTCCCTACAGTGTTGCTTCTCCCGGTTGGAACGCGGGCTCTTCGACTTCCATGCGAGAGTGGGGCCGCAGTGCTAACTTCATGAAACAAGTGGGGAGTCGTGTTCTGCTCTCTCCCGGGGCCTGAGCCTCACCCGGAACCTGGGGGTGGGCTCACTTGCAGTGGGCTCCCTCACGCGCACAGCAAAATGCGTCCACCCTCCGGCAGAGGGCTCTTTCAGCCGAAGCAGGGATGCTCTACGGAGTTGTTCCTTTGAGTTAGGTGGTTGGCTACTTAGGCCCGCAGGCACACCCGGGGCCAGGGTCCCAGCCTCATAAACAAGAGGTGTGTTGAGAGCCGCCTCGCGCACCGGCCTGCTTCTCACTCCATTTCACGTGGGGGACCCTTTCCCGGCCTCTCCTACAAGAACACTGGAAAATTGCTCCAGCTTCAGGGACGGCGAAGTTCACTAAAGCGCAGCTAAGTCGGTAGCATGGATTCTTGGCGTTGGTAGCCCGGTAGCTAGGCATCCAGGCACACGGGGTACAGCAGTGCCAATCTCCTAAACGGAGAGGGGAGTCGACAGCAGCCTTCCTTTACACTCCTGCTTCTCACTCAGAGTTACGTTTTCGTTCCCTTCCCCAAGCTTTCACCAAAACACACGACAGATGACGCTCACGCTCAGGAAGGGCGATCTTTGCTGAGGCAAGGGTTCTCTACAGCTTTGTCCCTTTGCGATGGGTGGGCGGCCGTTAGGACTCCACGCACGCACGGGAGAGCCGATCTAGGTTCCCGAAACAAGAGCTGAGTCGAGAGGTGCCTTCGGCCCATGCCTATTTCTCCCTCGGAATTCTGCTGGGACTCAGTCCCCAGGTTTGCCCTCCAGCAGAGTTGAAAATGCTGCCACCCTGTGCAGAGGCGAATGAGCTGCAGCTGGGAGTCTTTACAGGCTTCTTTCTGCCAGATCAGTGTGGAGCACCCAGCATTCCAGTGCACACATGGAGCAGTGGCGTTAGCTTCAGGTCACAAGCGCTGGGCCAAGGGGTGCCTTCTGGCCCGGACTTCTGCTCCCTGGCTGTCACGGAAGGAGACCGCTCCCCGGACTCTCACCCACGGCAGCCTGGAAGCTGCTTCCTCCCTCCGAGAGGTGGATGGGAGCCAAAGCACGGCTCCTCTATCGTATGGGTTTTCGAGGAAGACTGCTAGCCATTAGACTCCCATGGAAAGTGGGCCCGCAGTGCTCGTTTCATGAAACACGGGAGGAGTCGTGTTCTGCCTCCTGCCGCCCAGGGCCCGAGTCTCACTTCGAAAAGGCTCTCGGCCTCACTTGCCGTGCTCTCCGCATTCCCACAGCAAACGGCTGCCCACCTCAGCAACGGCTATTGGAGCTGAAGCGCGGGTTCTCACCAGAGCTGTGGCTTCCAGTTAGGGGGCTGCCTTTAGGCCTGCACGCACACACGGGGCAACGGGAATGGCCTCGTCCACACGAGGTGAGTTGACAGCTGCCTTCGGCACCGGCCTGTCTCTCCCCCGATTCTCTGTATGGAGCCCGTCCCCAGGCTCTCTCTCACCCACGCTCCACCCTAAACCGCTTCCTCCCGCAGAGAGGTCGACGGTAGCTTAAAGCACGGTTTCTGCACACTGTTGTTTCTCCGCGTTGGAACGCCCGCCTTTAGGCTTCCATGCCCAAGTAGGGCCGCAGGGCTGGCTAGATCAACCACACGGCTAGTCGTGTTCTGCCTTCTGCCGGGGCCTGCGTCTCCCTCGCAAAAGGCTTTGGGCTCCCTTGCAGTGCTCTCCTGCACGCACACCACGCCATGCTTCTACCCTCGGGAGCTGCTGGTTTAGCTGAAGCACGGATTCTCTCCCGAGTTCTTCCTTCGAGTTAGGGGGTTGTCTTTGAGGCTCCACGCACCTCCACCGGGGGCATCGGTACTAGACCCGTAACCATGGTGTGAGTTGAGAGCTGCCTTCTGCACCGGCCTGTCTCTCCCACGATTTTACGTAATGGAACCCGTCCCCAGGCTCTCACCCACAGTACACCCTAAACTGCTTCCTCTCACAGGGAGGACGAGGGTAGCTAAAGCACGGTTTCCCTACAGTGTTGCTTCTCCCGGCTGGAACGCGGGCTCTTCGACTTCCATGCGAGAGTGGGGCCGCAGTGCTAACTTCATGAAACAAGTGGGGAGTCGTGTTCTGCTCTCTCCCGGGGCCTGAGCCTCACCCGGAACCTGGGGGTGGGCTCACTTGCAGTGGGCTCCCTCACGCGCACAGCAAAATGCGTCCACCCTCCGGCAGAGGGCTCTTTCAGCCGAAGCAGGGATGCTCTACGGAGTTGTTCCTTTGAGTTAGGTGGTTGGCTACTTAGGCCCGCAGGCACACCCGGGGCCAGGGTCCCAGCCTCATAAACAAGAGGTGTGTTGAGAGCCGCCTCGCGCACCGGCCTGCTTCTCACTCCATTTCACGTGGGGGACCCTTTCCCGGCCTCTCCTACAAGAACACTGGAAAATTGCTCCAGCTTCAGGGACGGCGAAGTTCAGTAAAGCGCAGCTAAGTCGGTAGCATGGATTCTTGGCGTTGGTAGCCCGGTAGCTAGGCATCCAGGCACACGGGGTACAGCAGTGCCAATCTCCTAAACGGAGAGGGGAGTCGACAGCAGCCTTCCTTTACACTCCTGCTTCTCACTCAGAGTTACGTTTTCGTTCCCTTCCCCAAGCTTTCACCAAAACACACGACAGATGACGCTCACGCTCAGGAAGGGCGATCTTTGCTGAGGCAAGGGTTCTCTACAGCTTTGTCCCTTTGCGATGGGTGGGCGGCCGTTAGGACTCCACGCACGCACGGGAGAGCCGATCTAGGTTCCCGAAACAAGAGCTGAGTCGAGAGGTGCCTTCGGCCCATGCCTATTTCTCCCTCGGAATTCTGCTGGGACTCAGTCCCCAGGTTTGCCCTCCAGCAGAGTTGAAAATGCTGCCACCCTGTGCAGAGGCGAATGAGCTGCAGCTGGGAGTCTTTACAGGCTTCTTTCTGCCAGATCAGTGTGGAGCACCCAGCATTCCAGTGCACACATGGAGCAGTGGCGTTAGCTTCAGGTCACAAGCGCTGGGCCAAGGGGTGCCTTCTGGCCCGGACTTCTGCTCCCTGGCTGTCACGGAAGGAGACCGCTCCCCGGACTCTCACCCACGGCAGCCTGGAAGCTGCTTCCTCCCTCCGAGAGGTGGATGGGAGCCAAAGCACGGCTCCTCTATCGTATGGGTTTTCGAGGAAGACTGCTAGCCATTAGACTCCCATGGAAAGTGGGCCCGCAGTGCTCGTTTCATGAAACACGGGAGGAGTCGTGTTCTGCCTCCTGCCGCCCAGGGCCCGAGTCTCACTTCGAAAAGGCTCTCGGCCTCACTTGCCGTGCTCTCCGCATTCCCACAGCAAACGGCTGCCCACCTCAGCAACGGCTATTGGAGCTGAAGCGCGGGTTCTCACCAGAGCTGTGGCTTCCAGTTAGGGGGCTGCCTTTAGGCCTGCACGCACACACGGGGCAACGGGAATGGCCTCGTCCACACGAGGTGAGTTGACAGCTGCCTTCGGCACCGGCCTGTCTCTCCCCCGATTCTCTGTATGGAGCCCGTCCCCAGGCTCTCTCTCACCCACGCTCCACCCTAAACCGCTTCCTCCCGCAGAGAGGTCGACGGTAGCTTAAAGCACGGTTTCTGCACACTGTTGTTTCTCCGCGTTGGAACGCCCGCCTTTAGGCTTCCATGCCCAAGTAGGGCCGCAGGGCTGGCTAGATCAACCACACGGCTAGTCGTGTTCTGCCTTCTGCCGGGGCCTGCGTCTCCCTCGCAAAAGGCTTTGGGCTCCCTTGCAGTGCTCTCCTGCACGCACACCACGCCATGCTTCTACCCTCGGGAGCTGCTGGTTTAGCTGAAGCACGGATTCTCTCCCGAGTTCTTCCTTCGAGTTAGGGGGTTGTCTTTGAGGCTCCACGCACCTCCACCGGGGGCATCGGTACTAGACCCGTAACCATGGTGTGAGTTGAGAGCTGCCTTCTGCACCGGCCTGTCTCTCCCACGATTTTACGTAATGGAACCCGTCCCCAGGCTCTCACCCACAGTACACCCTAAACTGCTTCCTCTCACAGGGAGGACGAGGGTAGCTAAAGCACGGTTTCCCTACAGTGTTGCTTCTCCCGGTTGGAACGCGGGCTCTTCGACTTCCATGCGAGAGTGGGGCCGCAGTGCTAACTTCATGAAACAAGTGGGGAGTCGTGTTCTGCTCTCTCCCGGGGCCTGAGCCTCACCCGGAACCTGGGGGTGGGCTCACTTGCAGTGGGCTCCCTCACGCGCACAGCAAAATGCGTCCACCCTCCGGCAGAGGGCTCTTTCAGCCGAAGCAGGGATGCTCTACGGAGTTGTTCCTTTGAGTTAGGTGGTTGGCTACTTAGGCCCGCAGGCACACCCGGGGCCAGGGTCCCAGCCTCATAAACAAGAGGTGTGTTGAGAGCCGCCTCGCGCACCGGCCTGCTTCTCACTCCATTTCACGTGGGGGACCCTTTCCCCGGCCTCTCCTACAAGAACACTGGAAAATTGCTCCAGCTTCAGGGACGGCGAAGTTCACTAAAGCGCAGCTAAGTCGGTAGCATGGATTCTTGGCGTTGGTAGCCCGGTAGCTAGGCATCCAGGCACACGGGGTACAGCAGTGCCAATCTCCTAAACGGAGAGGGGAGTCGACAGCAGCCTTCCTTTACACTCCTGCTTCTCACTCAGAGTTACGTTTTCGTTCCCTTCCCCAAGCTTTCACCAAAACACACGACAGATGACGCTCACGCTCAGGAAGGGCGATCTTTGCTGAGGCAAGGGTTCTCTACAGCTTTGTCCCTTTGCGATGGGTGGGCGGCCGTTAGGACTCCACGCACGCACGGGAGAGCCGATCTAGGTTCCCGAAACAAGAGCTGAGTCGAGAGGTGCCTTCGGCCCATGCCTATTTCTCCCTCGGAATTCTGCTGGGACTCAGTCCCCAGGTTTGCCCTCCAGCAGAGTTGAAAATGCTGCCACCCTGTGCAGAGGCGAATGAGCTGCAGCTGGGAGTCTTTACAGGCTTCTTTCTGCCAGATCAGTGTGGAGCACCCAGCATTCCAGTGCACACATGGAGCAGTGGCGTTAGCTTCAGGTCACAAGCGCTGGGCCAAGGGGTGCCTTCTGGCCCGGACTTCTGCTCCCTGGCTGTCACGGAAGGAGACCGCTCCCCGGACTCTCACCCACGGCAGCCTGGAAGCTGCTTCCTCCCCCTCCGAGAGGTGGATGGGAGCCAAAGCACGGCTCCTCTATCGTATGGGTTTTCGAGGAAGACTGCTAGCCATTAGACTCCCATGGAAAGTGGGCCCGCAGTGCTCGTTTCATGAAACACGGGAGGAGTCGTGTTCTGCCTCCTGCCGCCCAGGGCCCGAGTCTCACTTCGAAAAGGCTCTCGGCCTCACTTGCCGTGCTCTCCGCATTCCCACAGCAAACGGCTGCCCACCTCAGCAACGGCTATTGGAGCTGAAGCGCGGGTTCTCACCAGAGCTGTGGCTTCCAGTTAGGGGGCTGCCTTTAGGCCTGCACGCACACACGGGGCAACGGGAATGGCCTCGTCCACACGAGGTGAGTTGACAGCTGCCTTCGGCACCGGCCTGTCTCTCCCCCGATTCTCTGTATGGAGCCCGTCCCCAGGCTCTCTCTCACCCACGCTCCACCCTAAACCGCTTCCTCCCGCAGAGAGGTCGACGGTAGCTTAAAGCACGGTTTCTGCACACTGTTGTTTCTCCGCGTTGGAACGCCCGCCTTTAGGCTTCCATGCCCAAGTAGGGCCGCAGGGCTGGCTAGATCAACCACACGGCTAGTCGTGTTCTGCCTTCTGCCGGGGCCTGCGTCTCCCTCGCAAAAGGCTTTGGGCTCCCTTGCAGTGCTCTCCTGCACGCACACCACGCCATGCTTCTACCCTCGGGAGCTGCTGGTTTAGCTGAAGCACGGATTCTCTCCCGAGTTCTTCCTTCGAGTTAGGGGGTTGTCTTTGAGGCTCCACGCACCTCCACCGGGGGCATCGGTACTAGACCCGTAACCATGGTGTGAGTTGAGAGCTGCCTTCTGCACCGGCCTGTCTCTCCCACGATTTTACGTAATGGAACCCGTCCCCAGGCTCTCACCCACAGTACACCCTAAACTGCTTCCTCTCACAGGGAGGACGAGGGTAGCTAAAGCACGGTTTCCCTACAGTGTTGCTTCTCCCGGTTGGAACGCGGGCTCTTCGACTTCCATGCGAGAGTGGGGCCGCAGTGCTAACTTCATGAAACAAGTGGGGGAGTCGTGTTCTGCTCTCTCCCGGGGCCTGAGCCTCACCCGGAACCTGGGGGTGGGCTCACTTGCAGTGGGCTCCTCACGCGCACAGCAAAATGCGTCCACCCTCCGGCAGAGGGCTCTTTCAGCCGAAGCAGGGATGCTCTACGGAGTTGTTCCTTTGAGTTAGGTGGTTGGCTACTTAGGCCCGCAGGCACACCCGGGGCCAGGGTCCCAGCCTCATAAACAAGAGGTGTGTTGAGAGCCGCCTCGCGCACCGGCCTGCTTCTCACTCCATTTCACGTGGGGGACCCTTTCCGGCCTCTCCTACAAGAACACTGGAAAATTGCTCCAGCTTCAGGGACGGCGAAGTTCAGTAAAGCGCAGCTAAGTCGGTAGCATGGATTCTTGGCGTTGGTAGCCCGGTAGCTAGGCATCCAGGCACACGGGGTACAGCAGTGCCAATCTCCTAAACGGAGAGGGGAGTCGACAGCAGCCTTCCTTTACACTCCTGCTTCTCACTCAGAGTTACGTTTTCGTTCCCTTCCCCAAGCTTTCACCAAAACACACGACAGATGACGCTCACGCTCAGGAAGGGCGATCTTTGCTGAGGCAAGGGTTCTCTACAGCTTTGTCCCTTTGCGATGGGTGGGCGGCCGTTAGGACTCCACGCACGCACGGGAGAGCCGATCTAGGTTCCCGAAACAAGAGCTGAGTCGAGAGGTGCCTTCGGCCCATGCCTATTTCTCCCTCGGAATTCTGCTGGGACTCAGTCCCCAGGTTTGCCCTCCAGCAGAGTTGAAAATGCTGCCACCCTGTGCAGAGGCGAATGAGCTGCAGCTGGGAGTCTTTACAGGCTTCTTTCTGCCAGATCAGTGTGGAGCACCCAGCATTCCAGTGCACACATGGAGCAGTGGCGTTAGCTTCAGGTCACAAGCGCTGGGCCAAGGGGTGCCTTCTGGCCCGGACTTCTGCTCCCTGGCTGTCACGGAAGGAGACCGCTCCCCGGACTCTCACCCACGGCAGCCTGGAAGCTGCTTCCTCCCTCCGAGAGGTGGATGGGAGCCAAAGCACGGCTCCTCTATCGTATGGGTTTTCGAGGAAGACTGCTAGCCATTAGACTCCCATGGAAAGTGGGCCCGCAGTGCTCGTTTCATGAAACACGGGAGGAGTCGTGTTCTGCCTCCTGCCGCCCAGGGCCCGAGTCTCACTTCGAAAAGGCTCTCGGCCTCACTTGCCGTGCTCTCCGCATTCCCACAGCAAACGGCTGCCCACCTCAGCAACGGCTATTGGAGCTGAAGCGCGGGTTCTCACCAGAGCTGTGGCTTCCAGTTAGGGGGCTGCCTTTAGGCCTGCACGCACACACGGGGCAACGGGAATGGCCTCGTCCACACGAGGTGAGTTGACAGCTGCCTTCGGCACCGGCCTGTCTCTCCCCCGATTCTCTGTATGGAGCCCGTCCCCCAGGCTCTCTCTCACCCACGCTCCACCCTAAACCGCTTCCTCCCGCAGAGAGGTCGACGGTAGCTTAAAGCACGGTTTCTGCACACTGTTGTTTCTCCGCGTTGGAACGCCCCGCCTTTAGGCTTCCATGCCCAAGTAGGGCCGCAGGGCTGGCTAGATCAACCACACGGCTAGTCGTGTTCTGCCTTCTGCCGGGGCCTGCGTCTCCCTCGCAAAAGGCTTTGGGCTCCCTTGCAGTGCTCTCCTGCACGCACACCACGCCATGCTTCTACCCTCGGGAGCTGCTGGTTTAGCTGAAGCACGGATTCTCTCCCGAGTTCTTCCTTCGAGTTAGGGGGTTGTCTTTGAGGCTCCACGCACCTCCACCGGGGGCATCGGTACTAGACCCGTAACCATGGTGTGAGTTGAGAGCTGCCTTCTGCACCGGCCTGTCTCTCCCACGATTTTACGTAATGGAACCCGTCCCCAGGCTCTCACCCACAGTACACCCTAAACTGCTTCCTCTCACAGGGAGGACGAGGGTAGCTAAAGCACGGTTTCCCTACAGTGTTGCTTCTCCCGGTTGGAACGCGGGCTCTTCGACTTCCATGCGAGAGTGGGGCCGCAGTGCTAACTTCATGAAACAAGTGGGGAGTCGTGTTCTGCTCTCTCCCGGGGCCTGAGCCTCACCCGGAACCTGGGGGTGGGCTCACTTGCAGTGGGCTCCCTCACGCGCACAGCAAAATGCGTCCACCCTCCGGCAGAGGGCTCTTTCAGCCGAAGCAGGGATGCTCTACGGAGTTGTTCCTTTGAGTTAGGTGGTTGGCTACTTAGGCCCGCAGGCACACCCGGGGCCAGGGTCCCAGCCTCATAAACAAGAGGTGTGTTGAGAGCCGCCTCGCGCAACCGGCCTGCTTCTCACTCCATTTCACGTGGGGGACCCTTTCCCGGCCTCTCCTACAAGAACACTGGAAAATTGCTCCAGCTTCAGGGACGGCGAAGTTCACTAAAGCGCAGCTAAGTCGGTAGCATGGATTCTTGGCGTTGGTAGCCCGGTAGCTAGGCATCCAGGCACACGGGGTACAGCAGTGCCAATCTCCTAAACGGAGAGGGGAGTCGACAGCAGCCTTCCTTTACACTCCTGCTTCTCACTCAGAGTTACGTTTTCGTTCCCTTCCCCAAGCTTTCACCAAAACACACGACAGATGACGCTCACGCTCAGGAAGGGCGATCTTTGCTGAGGCAAGGGTTCTCTACAGCTTTGTCCCTTTGCGATGGGTGGGCGGCCGTTAGGACTCCACGCACGCACGGGGAGAGCCGATCTAGGTTCCCGAAACAAGAGCTGAGTCGAGAGGTGCCTTCGGGCCCATGCCTATTTCTCCCTCGGAATTCTGCTGGGACTCAGTCCCCAGGTTTGCCCTCCAGCAGAGTTGAAAATGCTGCCACCCTGTGCAGAGGCGAATGAGCTGCAGCTGGGAGTCTTTACAGGCTTCTTTCTGCCAGATCAGTGTGGAGCACCCAGCATTCCAGTGCACACATGGAGCAGTGGCGTTAGCTTCAGGTCACAAGCGCTGGGCCAAGGGGTGCCTTCTGGCCCGGACTTCTGCTCCCTGGCTGTCACGGAAGGAGACCGCTCCCCGGACTCTCACCCCACGGCAGCCTGGAAGCTGCTTCCTCCCTCCGAGAGGTGGATGGGAGCCAAAGCACGGCTCCTCTATCGTATGGGTTTTCGAGAAGACTGCTAGCCATTAGACTCCCATGGAAAGTGGGCCCGCAGTGCTCGTTTCATGAAACACGGGAGGAGTCGTGTTCTGCCTCCTGCCGCCCAGGGCCCGAGTCTCACTTCGAAAAGGCTCTCGGCCTCACTTGCCGTGCTCTCCGCATTCCCACAGCAAACGGCTGCCCACCTCAGCAACGGCTATTGGAGCTGAAGCGCGGGTTCTCACCAGAGCTGTGGCTTCCAGTTAGGGGGCTGCCTTTAGGCCTGCACGCACACACGGGGCAACGGGAATGGCCTCGTCCACACGAGGTGAGTTGACAGCTGCCTTCGGCACCGGCCTGTCTCTCCCCCGATTCTCTGTATGGAGCCCGTCCCCAGGCTCTCTCTCACCCACGCTCCACCCTAAACCGCTTCCTCCCGCAGAGAGGTCGACGGTAGCTTAAAGCACGGTTTCTGCACACTGTTGTTTCTCCGCGTTGGAACGCCCGCCTTTAGGCTTCCATGCCCAAGTAGGGCCGCAGGGCTGGCTAGATCAACCACACGGCTAGTCGTGTTCTGCCTTCTGCCGGGGCCTGCGTCTCCCTCGCAAAAGGCTTTGGGCTCCCTTGCAGTGCTCTCCTGCACGCACACCACGCCATGCTTCTACCCTCGGGAGCTGCTGGTTTAGCTGAAGCACGGATTCTCTCCCGAGTTCTTCCTTCGAGTTAGGGGGTTGTCTTTGAGGCTCCACGCACCTCCACCGGGGGCATCGGTACTAGACCCGTAACCATGGTGTGAGTTGAGAGCTGCCTTCTGCACCGGCCTGTCTCTCCCACGATTTTACGTAATGGAACCCGTCCCCAGGCTCTCACCCACAGTACACCCTAAACTGCTTCCTCTCACAGGGAGGACGAGGGTAGCTAAAGCACGGTTTCCCTACAGTGTTGCTTCTCCCGGTTGGAACGCGGGCTCTTCGACTTCCATGCGAGAGTGGGGCCGCAGTGCTAACTTCATGAAACAAGTGGGGGAGTCGTGTTCTGCTCTCTCCCGGGGCCTGAGCCTCACCCGGAACCTGGGGGTGGGCTCACTTGCAGTGGGCTCCCTCACGCGCACAGCAAAATGCGTCCACCCTCCGGCAGAGGGCTCTTTCAGCCGAAGCAGGGATGCTCTACGGAGTTGTTCCTTTGAGTTAGGTGGTTGGCTACTTAGGCCCGCAGGCACACCCGGGGCCAGGGTCCCAGCCTCATAAACAAGAGGTGTGTTGAGAGCCGCCTCGCGCACCGGCCTGCTTCTCACTCCATTTCACGTGGGGGACCCTTTCCCGGCCTCTCCTACAAGAACACTGGAAAATTGCTCCAGCTTCAGGGACGGCGAAGTTCACTAAAGCGCAGCTAAGTCGGTAGCATGGATTCTTGGCGTTGGTAGCCCGGTAGCTAGGCATCCAGGCACACGGGGTACAGCAGTGCCAATCTCCTAAACGGAGAGGGGAGTCGACAGCAGCCTTCCTTTACACTCCTGCTTCTCACTCAGAGTTACGTTTTCGTTCCCTTCCCCAAGCTTTCACCAAAACACACGACAGATGACGCTCACGCTCAGGAAGGGCGATCTTTGCTGAGGCAAGGGTTCTCTACAGCTTTGTCCCTTTGCGATGGGTGGGCGGCCGTTAGGACTCCACGCACGCACGGGAGAGCCGATCTAGGTTCCCGAAACAAGAGCTGAGTCGAGAGGTGCCTTCGGCCCATGCCTATTTCTCCCTCGGAATTCTGCTGGGACTCAGTCCCCAGGTTTGCCCTCCAGCAGAGTTGAAAATGCTCGCCACCCTGTGCAGAGGCGAATGAGCTGCAGCTGGGAGTCTTTACAGGCTTCTTTCTGCCAGATCAGTGTGGAGCACCCAGCATTCCAGTGCACACATGGAGCAGTGGCGTTAGCTTCAGGTCACAAGCGCTGGGCCAAGGGGTGCCTTCTGGCCCGGACTTCTGCTCCCTGGCTGTCACGGAAGGAGACCGCTCCCCGGACTCTCACCCACGGCAGCCTGGAAGCTGCTTCCTCCCTCCGAGAGGTGGATGGGAGCCAAAGCACGGCTCCTCTATCGTATGGGTTTTCGAGGAAGACTGCTAGCCATTAGACTCCCATGGAAAGTGGGCCCGCAGTGCTCGTTTCATGAAACACGGGAGGAGTCGTGTTCTGCCTCCTGCCGCCCAGGGCCCGAGTCTCACTTCGAAAAGGCTCTCGGCCTCACTTGCCGTGCTCTCCCGCATTCCCACAGCAAACGGCTGCCCACCTCAGCAACGGCTATTGGAGCTGAAGCGCGGGTTCTCACCAGAGCTGTGGCTT
>NW_026992085.1:0-30246 GCF_029215605.1 Mirounga angustirostris | reverse complement strand
AGTCCCCAACCATTTTCCGCGGGAGACTCAGGCCCCGGAAGAAGGCCGAGCACGACTCCCCACTGGTGTCGTGGTCTGTGGGAGGAAGCAGTTCACTCTGCACTGTGGGTGAGAGCCTGCGGACGGGTTCCATTCGTAAACTCGATGGAGAAACAGGCCGGTGCCGAAGGCAGCTGTCAGCTCACTCCTTGTTTACGAGGCTGGTACCGTTGCCCCGTGTGTGCCTGCAGGCCTGAAGCCAAGCACCTAAGTGGAGGGAACAAGTCTGCAGAGAATTCCTGCTTCAGCGAAAAGAGGCCTTCCTGAGGCTGGAAGCATGTTGCTGTGTGCATGCGTGAGAGAACTGCAAGGGAGTCCCAAAACATTTTCCGTGGGAGACTCAGGCCCCGGAAGAAAGCAGAGCACGACTCCCCACTTGTGTCATGGTCTGTGGGAGGAAGCAGTTTACCGTGTACTGTAGCTGAGAGCCTGGGGAACGGGTTCCACCCGTAAAATCGAGGGAGCACCAAGGCCGGCGCGGAAGGCAGCTCTCAGCTCACCTCTTGTTTACGCGCCTACTCCCGTTGCCCCGTGTGTGCGTGCAGGCTTGAAGGCAACCCCCTAACTCGAAGGAACAACTCTGCTGAGAACCCGTGCTTCAGCCGAAAGAGCCGTTCCTGAGGGTGCAAGCATTTTGCTGTGGCAATGCGTGAGAGCACTGCAAGGGAGTCCGGAGGCCTTTTCCGAGTGAGACTCAGGCCTGGCCGAAGGCAGCACACGGCTCCCCACTTGTTTCAGGAAGCTAGCTCTGCGGCCTCACTTTCGCATGGAAGCCTAATCGCTAGCGTTCGAACTCGAAGAGACAACACGGTAGAGAAACCGTGCTTTAGCTGCCATCCACCTCTCTGAGGGAGGAAGCAGTTTCCAGGCTACCGTGGGGGAGAGCCTGGGGAACGGGTTCCTCACGTGAAACCGAGGGAGAGGAAGTCCGGGCCGGAAGGCACCTCTCGACTCAGCTCTTGTTACCTGAAGCTCACCCTTACTGCCCCATGCGTGCCTAGGAATGCTAAGGGCTCCACGCTGATTTGGCAGAAAGAAGCCGGTAAAGAAGCCCGGCTTCAGCTCATTCAATGCCTCTCCACAGGGTGGCAGCCTTTTCAACTCTGCTTCAGGGCAAGCGTGGGGAGTGAGTCCCAGCAGAATTCCGAGGGAGAAAGAAGCATGGGCAGAAGGCACCCCTCGACTCAACTCTTGTTTCGGGAACCTAGGTCGGCTCTCCCGCGTGTGCGGGGGGTCCTAAGGGCCGTCCACCCGACGCAAAGGAGCCACACTGGAGAGAACCCGTGCCTCGGCACAGATCGCCCTTCCTGAGCGTGCACTTCATCTCGTGTGTGTTTCTGTGAACGCATGAGAAATGGAACCCAAACGGAACCCGGAGTGAGAAGCAGGCCTGTAAGGAAGGCTGCTGTCGACTCCGCTGTTGTTTTAGGAGATCCGCCCTGCCCTGCCCTGGGTGCCTGGATGCCTGGTTACCGGGCTACTAACACCAGGAATCAATGCTAGAGAGTTCCTGCGCTTTAGTTAACATTGCCGTTCCTGAAGCCAGAGGAATTTCACAGTGCTCGTGCAGGAGAGACGGGGGAAAGGGTCCCGTCCGTGAAATGGAGCGAGAAACAGGCCGCTGCGGAAGGCCGCTCTCAACTCACCTCTTGTGGAGGAGGCCGGTCCCCTTGCCCCGGGTGTGCCTGCAGGCCTACAGCCAAGCCCCTCAGTCGAAGGAACAAGTGTGTAGAGAATTCCTGCTTCAGCGAAAAGAGGCCTTCCCGAGGCTGGAAGCATGTTGCTGTGTGCATGCGTGAGAGAACGGCAAGGGAGTCCCCAACCATTTTCCGTGGGAGACTCAGGCCCCGGAAGAGGCCGAGCACGACTCCTCACTGGTGTCATGGTCTGTGGGGGGAAGCAGTTTACTCTGCACTGTGGGTGAGAGCCTGGGGACGGGTTCCATACGTAAACTCGATGGAGAAACAGGCCGGTGCAGAAGGCAGCTGTCAGCTCCCTCCTGGGTTACGGGGCTGGTACCGTTGCCCCGTGTGTGCCTGCAGGCCTAAAGCCAAGCACCTAAGTCGAAGGAACAAGTGCGGAGAGAATTCCTGCTTCAGCGGAAATAGGCCTTCCTGAGGCTGGAAGCGTGTTGCTGTGTGCATGCGTGAGCGCACTGCAACGGAGTCCCAAACCATTTTCCGTGGGAGCCTCAGGCCGCTGCAGAAGGCAGCACACGACTCCCCACGTGTTTCAGGAAGCTAGCCCTGCGGCCCCACTTGTGCACGGAAGTCTAATCGCTTGCGTTCTACCTCGAAGAAACAACAGTGTACAGAAGCCGTGCTTTGGCTACCGTCGACCCCTCTGTGGAGGAAGCAGTTTATGCTGCAGTGTGGGTGAGGTCCTGGGGGGGGGGGGGGGCGGGTTCCATAGGTAAAATCGAGGCAGAACCAGGCCGGCGCAGAAGGCAGCTGTCGACTCACTCCTTGTTTACGAGGCTGGTACCGTTGCCCCGTACGTGTGCCTGCAGGCCTAAAGCCAAGCCCCTGAGTCGAAGGAACAAGTGTGTGGAGAATTCCTGCTTCAGCGAAAAGAGGCCTTCCCGAGGCTGGAAGCATGTTGCTGTGTGCATGCGTGAGAGAACGGCAAGGGAGTCCCCAACCATTTTCCGCGGGAGACTCAGGCCCCGGAAGAAGGCCGAGCACGACTCCCCACTGGTGTCGTGGTCTGTGGGAGGAAGCAGTTCACTCTGCACTGTGGGTGAGAGCCTGCGGACGGGTTCCATTCGTAAACTCGATGGAGAAACAGGCCGGTGCCGAAGGCAGCTGTCAGCTCACTCCTTGTTTACGAGGCTGGTACCGTTGCCCCGTGTGTGCCTGCAGGCCTGAAGCCAAGCACCTAAGTGGAGGGAACAAGTCTGCAGAGAATTCCTGCTTCAGCGAAAAGAGGCCTTCCTGAGGCTGGAAGCATGTTGCTGTGTGCATGCGTGAGAGAACTGCAAGGGAGTCCCAAAACATTTTCCGTGGGAGACTCAGGCCCCGGAAGAAAGCAGAGCACGACTCCCACTTGTGTCATGGTCTGTGGGAGGAAGCAGTTTACCGTGTACTGTAGCTGAGAGCCTGGGGAACGGGTTCCACCCGTAAAATCGAGGGAGCACCAAGGCCGGCGCGGAAGGCAGCTCTCAGCTCACCTCTTGTTTACGCGCCTACTCCCGTTGCCCCGTGTGTGCGTGCAGGCTTGAAGGCAACCCCCTAACTCGAAGGAACAACTCTGCTGAGAACCCGTGCTTCAGCCGAAAGAGCCGTTCCTGAGGGTGCAAGCATTTTGCTGTGGCAATGCGTGAGAGCACTGCAAGGGAGTCCGGAGGCCTTTTCCGAGTGAGACTCAGGCCCTGGCCGAAGGCAGCACACGGCTCCCCACTTGTTTCAGGAAGCTAGCTCTGCGGCCTCACTTTCGCACGGAAGCCTAATCGCTAGCGTTCGAACTCGAAGAGACAACACGGTAGAGAAACCGTGCTTTAGCTGCCATCCACCTCTCTGAGGGAGGAAGCAGTTTCCAGGCTACCGTGGGGGAGAGCCTGGGGAACGGGTTCCTCACGTGAAACCGAGGGAGAGGAAGTCCGGGCCGGAAGGCACCTCTCGACTCAGCTCTTGTTACCTGAAGCTCACCCTTACTGCCCCATGCGTGCCTAGGAATGCTAAGGGCTCCACGCTGATTTGGCAGAAAGAAGCCGGTAAAGAAGCCCGGCTTCAGCTCATTCAATGCCTCTCCACAGGGTGGCAGCCTTTTCAACTCTGCTTCAGGGCAAGCGTGGGGAGTGAGTCCCAGCAGAATTCCGAGGGAGAAAGAAGCATGGGCAGAAGGCACCCCTCGACTCAACTCTTGTTTCGGGAACCTAGGTCGGCTCTCCCGCGTGTGCGGGGGGTCCTAAGGGCCGTCCACCCGACGCAAAGGAGCCACACTGGAGAGAACCCGTGCCTCGGCACAGATCGCCCTTCCTGAGCGTGCACTTCATCTCGTGTGTGTTTCTGTGAACGCATGAGAAATGGAACCCAAACGGAACCCGGAGTGAGAAGCAGGCCTGTAAGGAAGGCTGCTGTCGACTCCGCTGTTGTTTTAGGAGATCCGCCCTGCCCTGCCCTGGGTGCCTGGATGCCTGGTTACCGGGCTACTAACACCAGGAATCAATGCTAGAGAGTTCCTGCGCTTTAGTTAACATTGCCGTTCCTGAAGCCAGAGGAATTTCACAGTGCTCGTGCAGGAGAGACGGGGGAAAGGGTCCCGTCCGTGAAATGGAGCGAGAAACAGGCCGCTGCGGAAGGCCGCTCTCAACTCACCTCTTGTGGAGGAGGCCGGTCCCCTTGCCCGGGTGTGCCTGCAGGCCTACAGCCAAGCCCCTCAGTCGAAGGAACAAGTGTGTAGAGAATTCCTGCTTCAGCGAAAAGAGGCCTTCCGAGGCTGGAAGCATGTTGCTGTGTGCATGCGTGAGAGAACGGCAAGGGAGTCCCCAACCATTTTCCGTGGGAGACTCAGGCCCCGGAAGAAGGCCGAGCACGACTCCTCACTGGTGTCATGGTCTGTGGGGGGAAGCAGTTTACTCTGCACTGTGGGTGAGAGCCTGGGACGGGTTCCATACGTAAACTCGATGGAGAAACAGGCCGGTGCAGAAGGCAGCTGTCAGCTCCCTCCTGGGTTACGGGGCTGGTACCGTTGCCCCGTGTGTGCCTGCAGGCCTAAAGCCAAGCACCTAAGTCGAAGGAACAAGTGCGGAGAGAATTCCTGCTTCAGCGGAAATAGGCCTTCCTGAGGCTGGAAGCGTGTTGCTGTGTGCATGCGTGAGCGCACTGCAACGGAGTCCCAAACCATTTTCCGTGGGAGCCTCAGGCCGCTGCAGAAGGCAGCACACGACTCCCCACGTGTTTCAGGAAGCTGGCCCTGCGGCCCCACTTGTGCACGGAAGTCTAATCGCTTGCGTTCTACCTCGAAGAAACAACAGTGTACAGAAGCCGTGCTTTGGCTACCGTCGACCCCTCTGTGGGAGGAAGCAGTTTATGCTGCAGTGTGGGTGAGGTCCTGGGGGGGGGGGGGGGCGGGTTCCATAGGTAAAATCGAGGCAGAACCAGGCCGGCGCAGAAGGCAGCTGTCGACTCACTCCTTGTTTACGAGGCTGGTACCGTTGCCCCGTACGTGTGCCTGCAGGCCTAAAGCCAAGCCCCTGAGTCGAAGGAACAAGTGTGTGGAGAATTCCTGCTTCAGCGAAAAGAGGCCTTCCCGAGGCTGGAAGCATGTTGCTGTGTGCATGCGTGAGAGAACGGCAAGGGAGTCCCCAACCATTTTCCGCGGGAGACTCAGGCCCCGGAAGAAGGCCGAGCACGACTCCCCACTGGTGTCGTGGTCTGTGGGAGGAAGCAGTTCACTCTGCACTGTGGGTGAGAGCCTGCGGACGGGTTCCATTCGTAAACTCGATGGAGAAACAGGCCGGTGCCGAAGGCAGCTGTCAGCTCACTCCTTGTTTACGAGGCTGGTACCGTTGCCCCGTGTGTGCCTGCAGGCCTGAAGCCAAGCACCTAAGTGGAGGGAACAAGTCTGCAGAGAATTCCTGCTTCAGCGAAAAGAGGCCTTCCTGAGGCTGGAAGCATGTTGCTGTGTGCATGCGTGAGAGAACTGCAAGGGAGTCCCAAAACATTTTCCGTGGGAGACTCAGGCCCCGAAGAAAGCAGAGCACGACTCCCCACTTGTGTCATGGTCTGTGGGAGGAAGCAGTTTACCGTGTACTGTAGCTGAGAGCCTGGGGAACGGGTTCCACCCGTAAAATCGAGGGAGCACCAAGGCCGGCGCGGAAGGCAGCTCTCAGCTCACCTCTTGTTTACGCGCCTACTCCCGTTGCCCCGTGTGTGCGTGCAGGCTTGAAGGCAACCCCCTAACTCGAAGGAACAACTCTGCTGAGAACCCGTGCTTCAGCCGAAAGAGCCGTTCCTGAGGGTGCAAGCATTTTGCTGTGGCAATGCGTGAGAGCACTGCAAGGGAGTCCGGAGGCCTTTTCCGAGTGAGACTCAGGCCCTGGCCGAAGGCAGCACACGGCTCCCCACTTGTTTCAGGAAGCTAGCTCTGCGGCCTCACTTTCGCATGGAAGCCTAATCGCTAGCGTTCGAACTCGAAGAGACAACACGGTAGAGAAACCGTGCTTTAGCTGCCATCCACCTCTCTGAGGGAGGAAGCAGTTTCCAGGCTACCGTGGGGGAGAGCCTGGGGAACGGGGTTCCTCACGTGAAACCGAGGGAGAGGAAGTCCGGGCCGGAAGGCACCTCTCGACTCAGCTCTTGTTACCTGAAGCTCACCCTTACTGCCCCATGCGTGCCTAGGAATGCTAAGGGCTCCACGCTGATTTGGCAGAAAGAAGCCGGTAAAGAAGCCCGGCTTCAGCTCATTCAATGCCTCTCCACAGGGTGGCAGCCTTTTCAACTCTGCTTCAGGGCAAGCGTGGGGAGTGAGTCCCAGCAGAATTCCGAGGGAGAAAGAAGCATGGGCAGAAGGCACCCCTCGACTCAACTCTTGTTTCGGGAACCTAGGTCGGCTCTCCCGCGTGTGCGGGGGGTCCTAAGGGCCGTCCACCCGACGCAAAGGAGCCACACTGGAGAGAACCCGTGCCTCGGCACAGATCGCCCTTCCTGAGCGTGCACTTCATCTCGTGTGTGTTTCTGTGAACGCATGAGAAATGGAACCCAAACGGAACCCGGAGTGAGAAGCAGGCCTGTAAGGAAGGCTGCTGTCGACTCCGCTCTGTTGTTTTAGGAGATCCGCCCTGCCCTGCCCTGGGTGCCTGGATGCCTGGTTACCGGGCTACTAACACCAGGAATCAATGCTAGAGAGTTCCTGCGCTTTAGTTAACATTGCCGTTCCTGAAGCCAGAGGAATTTCACAGTGCTCGTGCAGGAGAGACGGGGGAAAGGGTCCCGTCCGTGAAATGGAGCGAGAAACAGGCCGCTGCGGAAGGCCGCTCTCAACTCACCTCTTGTGGAGGAGGCCGGTCCCCTTGCCCCGGGTGTGCCTGCAGGCCTACAGCCAAGCCCCTCAGTCGAAGGAACAAGTGTGTAGAGAATTCCTGCTTCAGCGAAAAGAGGCCTTCCCGAGGCTGGAAGCATGTTGCTGTGTGCATGCGTGAGAGAACGGCAAGGGAGTCCCCAACCATTTTCCGTGGGAGACTCAGGCCCCGGAAGAAGGCCGAGCACGACTCCTCACTGGTGTCATGGTCTGTGGGGGGAAGCAGTTTACTCTGCACTGTGGGTGAGAGCCTGGGGACGGGTTCCATACGTAAACTCGATGGAGAAACAGGCCGGTGCAGAAGGCAGCTGTCAGCTCCCTCCTGGGTTACGGGGCTGGTACCGTTGCCCCGTGTGTGCCTGCAGGCCTAAAGCCAAGCACCTAAGTCGAAGGAACAAGTGCGGAGAGAATTCCTGCTTCAGCGGAAATAGGCCTTCCTGAGGCTGGAAGCGTGTTGCTGTGTGCATGCGTGAGCGCACTGCAACGGAGTCCCAAACCATTTTCCGTGGGAGCCTCAGGCCGCTGCAGAAGGCAGCACACGACTCCCCACGTGTTTCAGGAAGCTGGCCCTGCGGCCCCACTTGTGCACGGAAGTCTAATCGCTTGCGTTCTACCTCGAAGAAACAACAGTGTACAGAAGCCGTGCTTTGGCTACCGTCGACCCTCTGTGGGAGGAAGCAGTTTATGCTGCAGTGTGGGTGAGGTCCTGGGGGGGGGGGGGGGGGCGGGTTCCATAGGTAAAATCGAGGCAGAACCAGGCCGGCGCAGAAGGCAGCTGTCGACTCACTCCTTGTTTACGAGGCTGGTACCGTTGCCCCGTACGTGTGCCTGCAGGCCTAAAGCCAAGCCCCTGAGTCGAAGGAACAAGTGTGTGGAGAATTCCTGCTTCAGCGAAAAGAGGCCTTCCCGAGGCTGGAAGCATGTTGCTGTGTGCATGCGTGAGAGAACGGCAAGGGAGTCCCCAACCATTTTCCGCGGGAGACTCAGGCCCCGGAAGAAGGCCGAGCACGACTCCCCACTGGTGTCGTGGTCTGTGGGAGGAAGCAGTTCACTCTGCACTGTGGGTGAGAGCCTGCGGACGGGTTCCATTCGTAAACTCGATGGAGAAACAGGCCGGTGCCGAAGGCAGCTGTCAGCTCACTCCTTGTTTACGAGGCTGGTACCGTTGCCCCGTGTGTGCCTGCAGGCCTGAAGCCAAGCACCTAAGTGGAGGGAACAAGTCTGCAGAGAATTCCTGCTTCAGCGAAAAGAGGCCTTCCTGAGGCTGGAAGCATGTTGCTGTGTGCATGCGTGAGAGAACTGCAAGGGAGTCCCAAAACATTTTCCGTGGGAGACTCAGGCCCCGGAAGAAAGCAGAGCACGACTCCCCACTTGTGTCATGGTCTGTGGAGGAAGCAGTTTACCGTGTACTGTAGCTGAGAGCCTGGGGAACGGGTTCCACCCGTAAAATCGAGGGAGCACCAAGGCCGGCGCGGAAGGCAGCTCTCAGCTCACCTCTTGTTTACGCGCCTACTCCCGTTGCCCCGTGTGTGCGTGCAGGCTTGAAGGCAACCCCCTAACTCGAAGGAACAACTCTGCTGAGAACCCGTGCTTCAGCCGAAAGAGCCGTTCCTGAGGGTGCAAGCATTTTGCTGTGGCAATGCGTGAGAGCACTGCAAGGGAGTCCGGAGGCCTTTTCCGAGTGAGACTCAGGCCCTGGCCGAAGGCAGCACACGGCTCCCCACTTGTTTCAGGAAGCTAGCTCTGCGGCCTCACTTTCGCACGGAAGCCTAATCGCTAGCGTTCGAACTCGAAGAGACAACACGGTAGAGAAACCGTGCTTTAGCTGCCATCCACCTCTCTGAGGGAGGAAGCAGTTTCCAGGCTACCGTGGGGGAGAGCCTGGGAACGGGTTCCTCACGTGAAACCGAGGGAGAGGAAGTCCGGGCCGGAAGGCACCTCTCGACTCAGCTCTTGTTACCTGAAGCTCACCCTTACTGCCCCATGCGTGCCTAGGAATGCTAAGGGCTCCACGCTGATTTGGCAGAAAGAAGCCGGTAAAGAAGCCCGGCTTCAGCTCATTCAATGCCTCTCCACAGGGTGGCAGCCTTTTCAACTCTGCTTCAGGGCAAGCGTGGGGAGTGAGTCCCAGCAGAATTCCGAGGGAGAAAGAAGCATGGGCAGAAGGCACCCCTCGACTCAACTCTTGTTTCGGGAACCTAGGTCGGCTCTCCCGCGTGTGCGGGGGGTCCTAAGGGCCGTCCACCCGACGCAAAGGAGCCACACTGGAGAGAACCCGTGCCTCGGCACAGATCGCCCTTCCTGAGCGTGCACTTCATCTCGTGTGTGTTTCTGTGAACGCATGAGAAATGGAACCCAAACGGAACCCGGAGTGAGAAGCAGGCCTGTAAGGAAGGCTGCTGTCGACTCCGCTGTTGTTTTAGGAGATCCGCCCTGCCCTGCCCTGGGTGCCTGGATGCCTGGTTACCGGGCTACTAACACCAGGAATCAATGCTAGAGAGTTCCTGCGCTTTAGTTAACATTGCCGTTCCTGAAGCCAGAGGAATTTCACAGTGCTCGTGCAGGAGAGACGGGGGAAAGGGTCCCGTCCGTGAAATGGAGCGAGAAACAGGCCGCTGCGGAAGGCCGCTCTCAACTCACCTCTTGTGGAGGAGGCCGGTCCCCTTGCCCCGGGTGTGCCTGCAGGCCTACAGCCAAGCCCCTCAGTCGAAGGAACAAGTGTGTAGAGAATTCCTGCTTCAGCGAAAAGAGGCCTTCCCGAGGCTGGAAGCATGTTGCTGTGTGCATGCGTGAGAGAACGGCAAGGGAGTCCCCAACCATTTTCCGTGGGAGACTCAGGCCCCGGAAGAAGGCCGAGCACGACTCCTCACTGGTGTCATGGTCTGTGGGGGGAAGCAGTTTACTCTGCACTGTGGGTGAGAGCCTGGGGACGGGTTCCATACGTAAACTCGATGGAGAAACAGGCCGGTGCAGAAGGCAGCTGTCAGCTCCCTCCTGGGTTACGGGGCTGGTACCGTTGCCCCGTGTGTGCCTGCAGGCCTAAAGCCAAGCACCTAAGTCGAAGGAACAAGTGCGGAGAGAATTCCTGCTTCAGCGGAAATAGGCCTTCCTGAGGCTGGAAGCGTGTTGCTGTGTGCATGCGTGAGCGCACTGCAACGAGTCCCAAACCATTTTCCGTGGGAGCCTCAGGCCGCTGCAGAAGGCAGCACACGACTCCCCACGTGTTTCAGGAAGCTGGCCCTGCGGCCCCACTTGTGCACGGAAGTCTAATCGCTTGCGTTCTACCTCGAAGAAACAACAGTGTACAGAAGCCGTGCTTTGGCTACCGTCGACCCCTCTGTGGGAGGAAGCAGTTTATGCTGCAGTGTGGGTGAGGTCCTGGGGGGGGGGGGGGGGCGGGTTCCATAGGTAAAAATCGAGGCAGAACCAGGCCGGCGCAGAAGGCAGCTGTCGACTCACTCCTTGTTTACGAGGCTGGTACCGTTGCCCCGTACGTGTGCCTGCAGGCCTAAAGCCAAGCCCCTGAGTCGAAGGAACAAGTGTGTGGAGAATTCCTGCTTCAGCGAAAAGAGGCCTTCCCGAGGCTGGAAGCATGTTGCTGTGTGCATGCGTGAGAGAACGGCAAGGGAGTCCCCAACCATTTTCCGCGGGAGACTCAGGCCCCGGAAGAAGGCCGAGCACGACTCCCCACTGGTGTCGTGGTCTGTGGGAGGAAGCAGTTCACTCTGCACTGTGGGTGAGAGCCTGCGGACGGGTTCCATTCGTAAACTCGATGGAGAAACAGGCCGGTGCCGAAGGCAGCTGTCAGCTCACTCCTTGTTTACGAGGCTGGTACCGTTGCCCCGTGTGTGCCTGCAGGCCTGAAGCCAAGCACCTAAGTGGAGGGAACAAGTCTGCAGAGAATTCCTGCTTCAGCGAAAAGAGGCCTTCCTGAGGCTGGAAGCATGTTGCTGTGTGCATGCGTGAGAGAACTGCAAGGGAGTCCCAAAACATTTTCCGTGGGAGACTCAGGCCCCGGAAGAAAGCAGAGCACGACTCCCCACTTGTGTCATGGTCTGTGGGAGGAAGCAGTTTACCGTGTACTGTAGCTGAGAGCCTGGGGAACGGGTTCCACCCGTAAAATCGAGGGAGCACCAAGGCCGGCGCGGAAGGCAGCTCTCAGCTCACCTCTTGTTTACGCGCCTACTCCCGTTGCCCCGTGTGTGCGTGCAGGCTTGAAGGCAACCCCCTAACTCGAAGGAACAACTCTGCTGAGAACCCGTGCTTCAGCCGAAAGAGCCGTTCCTGAGGGTGCAAGCATTTTGCTGTGGCAATGCGTGAGAGCACTGCAAGGGAGTCCGGAGGCCTTTTCCGAGTGAGACTCAGGCCCTGGCCGAAGGCAGCACACGGCTCCCCACTTGTTTCAGGAAGCTAGCTCTGCGGCCTCACTTTCGCATGGAAGCCTAATCGCTAGCGTTCGAACTCGAAGAGACAACACGGTAGAGAAACCGTGCTTTAGCTGCCATCCACCTCTCTGAGGGAGGAAGCAGTTTCCAGGCTACCGTGGGGGAGAGCCTGGGGAACGGGTTCCTCACGTGAAACCGAGGGAGAGGAAGTCCGGGCCGGAAGGCACCTCTCGACTCAGCTCTTGTTACCTGAAGCTCACCCTTACTGCCCCATGCGTGCCTAGGAATGCTAAGGGCTCCACGCTGATTTGGCAGAAAGAAGCCGGTAAAGAAGCCCGGCTTCAGCTCATTCAATGCCTCTCCACAGGGTGGCAGCCTTTTCAACTCTGCTTCAGGGCAAGCGTGGGGAGTGAGTCCCAGCAGAATTCCGAGGGAGAAAGAAGCATGGGCAGAAGGCACCCCTCGACTCAACTCTTGTTTCGGGAACCTAGGTCGGCTCTCCCGCGTGTGCGGGGGGTCCTAAGGGCCGTCCACCCGACGCAAAGGAGCCACACTGGAGAGAACCCGTGCCTCGGCACAGATCGCCCTTCCTGAGCGTGCACTTCATCTCGTGTGTGTTTCTGTGAACGCATGAGAAATGGAACCCAAACGGAACCCGGAGTGAGAAGCAGGCCTGTAAGGAAGGCTGCTGTCGACTCCGCTGTTGTTTTAGGAGATCCGCCCTGCCCTGCCCTGGGTGCCTGGATGCCTGGTTACCGGGCTACTAACACCAGGAATCAATGCTAGAGAGTTCCTGCGCTTTAGTTAACATTGCCGTTCCTGAAGCCAGAGGAATTTCACAGTGCTCGTGCAGGAGAGACGGGGGAAAGGGTCCCGTCCGTGAAATGGAGCGAGAAACAGGCCGCTGCGGAAGGCCGCTCTCAACTCACCTCTTGTGGAGGAGGCCGGTCCCCTTGCCCCGGGTGTGCCTGCAGGCCTACAGCCAAGCCCCTCAGTCGAAGGAACAAGTGTGTAGAGAATTCCTGCTTCAGCGAAAAGAGGCCTTCCCGAGGCTGGAAGCATGTTGCTGTGTGCATGCGTGAGAGAACGGCAAGGGAGTCCCCAACCATTTCCGTGGGAGACTCAGGCCCCGGAAGAAGGCCGAGCACGACTCCTCACTGGTGTCATGGTCTGTGGGGGGAAGCAGTTTACTCTGCACTGTGGGTGAGAGCCTGGGGACGGGTTCCATACGTAAACTCGATGGAGAAACAGGCCGGTGCAGAAGGCAGCTGTCAGCTCCCTCCTGGGTTACGGGGCTGGTACCGTTGCCCCGTGTGTGCCTGCAGGCCTAAAGCCAAGCACCTAAGTCGAAGGAACAAGTGCGGAGAGAATTCCTGCTTCAGCGGAAATAGGCCTTCCTGAGGCTGGAAGCGTGTTGCTGTGTGCATGCGTGAGCGCACTGCAACGGAGTCCCAAACCATTTTCCGTGGGAGCCTCAGGCCGCTGCAGAAGGCAGCACACGACTCCCCACGTGTTTCAGGAAGCTGGCCCTGCGGCCCCACTTGTGCACGGAAGTCTAATCGCTTGCGTTCTACCTCGAAGAAACAACAGTGTACAGAAGCCGTGCTTTGGCTACCGTCGACCCCTCTGTGGGAGGAAGCAGTTTATGCTGCAGTGTGGGTGAGGTCCTGGGGGGGGGGGGGGCGGGTTCCATAGGTAAAATCGAGGCAGAACCAGGCCGGCGCAGAAGGCAGCTGTCGACTCACTCCTTGTTTACGAGGCTGGTACCGTTGCCCCGTACGTGTGCCTGCAGGCCTAAAGCCAAGCCCCTGAGTCGAAGGAACAAGTGTGTGGAGAATTCCTGCTTCAGCGAAAAGAGGCCTTCCCGAGGCTGGAAGCATGTTGCTGTGTGCATGCGTGAGAGAACGGCAAGGGAGTCCCCAACCATTTTTTCCGCGGGAGACTCAGGCCCCGGAAGAAGGCCGAGCACGACTCCCCACTGGTGTCGTGGTCTGTGGGAGGAAGCAGTTCACTCTGCACTGTGGGTGAGAGCCTGCGGACGGGTTCCATTCGTAAACTCGATGGAGAAACAGGCCGGTGCCGAAGGCAGCTGTCAGCTCACTCCTTGTTTACGAGGCTGGTACCGTTGCCCCGTGTGTGCCTGCAGGCCTGAAGCCAAGCACCTAAGTGGAGGGAACAAGTCTGCAGAGAATTCCTGCTTCAGCGAAAAGAGGCCTTCCTGAGGCTGGAAGCATGTTGCTGTGTGCATGCGTGAGAGAACTGCAAGGGAGTCCCAAAACATTTTCCGTGGGAGACTCAGGCCCCGGAAGAAAGCAGAGCACGACTCCCCACTTGTGTCATGGTCTGTGGGAGGAAGCAGTTTACCGTGTACTGTAGCTGAGAGCCTGGGGAACGGGTTCCACCCGTAAAATCGAGGGAGCACCAAGGCCGGCGCGGAAGGCAGCTCTCAGCTCACCTCTTGTTTACGCGCCTACTCCCGTTGCCCCGTGTGTGCGTGCAGGCTTGAAGGCAACCCCCTAACTCGAAGGAACAACTCTGCTGAGAACCCGTGCTTCAGCCGAAAGAGCCGTTCCTGAGGGTGCAAGCATTTTGCTGTGGCAATGCGTGAGAGCACTGCAAGGGAGTCCGGAGGCCTTTTCCGAGTGAGACTCAGGCCCTGGCCGAAGGCAGCACACGGCTCCCCACTTGTTTCAGGAAGCTAGCTCTGCGGCCTCACTTTCGCATGGAAGCCTAATCGCTAGCGTTCGAACTCGAAGAGACAACACGGTAGAGAAACCGTGCTTTAGCTGCCATCCACCTCTCTGAGGGAGGAAGCAGTTTCCAGGCTACCGTGGGGGAGAGCCTGGGGAACGGGTTCCTCACGTGAAACCGAGGGAGAGGAAGTCCGGGCCGGAAGGCACCTCTCGACTCAGCTCTTGTTACCTGAAGCTCACCCTTACTGCCCCATGCGTGCCTAGGAATGCTAAGGGCTCCACGCTGATTTGGCAGAAAGAAGCCGGTAAAGAAGCCCGGCTTCAGCTCATTCAATGCCTCTCCACAGGGTGGCAGCCTTTTCAACTCTGCTTCAGGGCAAGCGTGGGGAGTGAGTCCCAGCAGAATTCCGAGGGAGAAAGAAGCATGGGCAGAAGGCACCCCTCGACTCAACTCTTGTTTCGGGAACCTAGGTCGGCTCTCCCGCGTGTGCGGGGGGTCCTAAGGGCCGTCCACCCGACGCAAAGGAGCCACACTGGAGAGAACCCGTGCCTCGGCACAGATCGCCCTTCCTGAGCGTGCACTTCATCTCGTGTGTGTTTCTGTGAACGCATGAGAAATGGAACCCAAACGGAACCCGGAGTGAGAAGCAGGCCTGTAAGGAAGGCTGCTGTCGACTCCGCTGTTGTTTTAGGAGATCCGCCCTGCCCTGCCCTGGGTGCCTGGATGCCTGGTTACCGGGCTACTAACACCAGGAATCAATGCTAGAGAGTTCCTGCGCTTTAGTTAACATTGCCGTTCCTGAAGCCAGAGGAATTTCACAGTGCTCGTGCAGGAGAGACGGGGGAAAGGGTCCCGTCCGTGAAATGGAGCGAGAAACAGGCCGCTGCGGAAGGCCGCTCTCAACTCACCTCTTGTGGAGGAGGCCGGTCCCCTTGCCCCGGGTGTGCCTGCAGGCCTACAGCCAAGCCCCTCAGTCGAAGGAACAAGTGTGTAGAGAATTCCTGCTTCAGCGAAAAGAGGCCTTCCCGAGGCTGGAAGCATGTTGCTGTGTGCATGCGTGAGAGAACGGCAAGGGAGTCCCCAACCATTTTCCGTGGGAGACTCAGGCCCCGGAAGAAGGCCGAGCACGACTCCTCACTGGTGTCATGGTCTGTGGGGGGAAGCAGTTTACTCTGCACTGTGGGTGAGAGCCTGGGGACGGGTTCCATACGTAAACTCGATGGAGAAACAGGCCGGTGCAGAAGGCAGCTGTCAGCTCCCTCCTGGGTTACGGGGCTGGTACCGTTGCCCCGTGTGTGCCTGCAGGCCTAAAGCCAAGCACCTAAGTCGAAGGAACAAGTGCGGAGAGAATTCCTGCTTCAGCGGAAATAGGCCTTCCTGAGGCTGGAAGCGTGTTGCTGTGTGCATGCGTGAGCGCACTGCAACGGAGTCCCAAACCATTTTCCGTGGGAGCCTCAGGCCGCTGCAGAAGGCAGCACACGACTCCCCACGTGTTTCAGGAAGCTGGCCCTGCGGCCCCACTTGTGCACGGAAGTCTAATCGCTTGCGTTCTACCTCGAAGAAACAACAGTGTACAGAAGCCGTGCTTTGGCTACCGTCGACCCCTCTGTGGGAGGAAGCAGTTTATGCTGCAGTGTGGGTGAGGTCCTGGGGGGGGGGGGGGGGGGCGGGTTCCATAGGTAAAATCGAGGCAGAACCAGGCCGGCGCAGAAGGCAGCTGTCGACTCACTCCTTGTTTACGAGGCTGGTACCGTTGCCCCGTACGTGTGCCTGCAGGCCTAAAGCCAAGCCCCTGAGTCGAAGGAACAAGTGTGTGGAGAATTCCTGCTTCAGCGAAAAGAGGCCTTCCCGAGGCTGGAAGCATGTTGCTGTGTGCATGCGTGAGAGAACGGCAAGGGAGTCCCCAACCATTTTCCGCGGGAGACTCAGGCCCCGGAAGAAGGCCGAGCACGACTCCCCACTGGTGTCGTGGTCTGTGGGAGGAAGCAGTTCACTCTGCACTGTGGGTGAGAGCCTGCGGACGGGTTCCATTCGTAAACTCGATGGAGAAACAGGCCGGTGCCGAAGGCAGCTGTCAGCTCACTCCTTGTTTACGAGGCTGGTACCGTTGCCCCGTGTGTGCCTGCAGGCCTGAAGCCAAGCACCTAAGTGGAGGGAACAAGTCTGCAGAGAATTCCTGCTTCAGCGAAAAGAGGCCTTCCTGAGGCTGGAAGCATGTTGCTGTGTGCATGCGTGAGAGAACTGCAAGGGAGTCCCAAAACATTTTCCGTGGGAGACTCAGGCCCCGGAAGAAAGCAGAGCACGACTCCCCACTTGTGTCATGGTCTGTGGGAGGAAGCAGTTTACCGTGTACTGTAGCTGAGAGCCTGGGGAACGGGTTCCACCCGTAAAATCGAGGGAGCACCAAGGCCGGCGCGGAAGGCAGCTCTCAGCTCACCTCTTGTTTACGCGCCTACTCCCGTTGCCCCGTGTGTGCGTGCAGGCTTGAAGGCAACCCCCTAACTCGAAGGAACAACTCTGCTGAGAACCCGTGCTTCAGCCGAAAGAGCCGTTCCTGAGGGTGCAAGCATTTTGCTGTGGCAATGCGTGAGAGCACTGCAAGGGAGTCCGGAGGCCTTTTCCGAGTGAGACTCAGGCCCTGGCCGAAGGCAGCACACGGCTCCCCACTTGTTTCAGGAAGCTAGCTCTGCGGCCTCACTTTCGCATGGAAGCCTAATCGCTAGCGTTCGAACTCGAAGAGACAACACGGTAGAGAAACCGTGCTTTAGCTGCCATCCACCTCTCTGAGGGAGGAAGCAGTTTCCAGGCTACCGTGGGGGAGAGCCTGGGGAACGGGTTCCTCACGTGAAACCGAGGGAGAGGAAGTCCGGGCCGGAAGGCACCTCTCGACTCAGCTCTTGTTACCTGAAGCTCACCCTTACTGCCCCATGCGTGCCTAGGAATGCTAAGGGCTCCACGCTGATTTGGCAGAAAGAAGCCGGTAAAGAAGCCCGGCTTCAGCTCATTCAATGCCTCTCCACAGGGTGGCAGCCTTTTCAACTCTGCTTCAGGGCAAGCGTGGGGAGTGAGTCCCAGCAGAATTCCGAGGGAGAAAGAAGCATGGGCAGAAGGCACCCCTCGACTCAACTCTTGTTTCGGGAACCTAGGTCGGCTCTCCCGCGTGTGCGGGGGGTCCTAAGGGCCGTCCACCCGACGCAAAGGAGCCACACTGGAGAGAACCCGTGCCTCGGCACAGATCGCCCTTCCTGAGCGTGCACTTCATCTCGTGTGTGTTTCTGTGAACGCATGAGAAATGGAACCCAAACGGAACCCGGAGTGAGAAGCAGGCCTGTAAGGAAGGCTGCTGTCGACTCCGCTGTTGTTTTAGGAGATCCGCCCTGCCCTGCCCTGGGTGCCTGGATGCCTGGTTACCGGGCTACTAACACCAGGAATCAATGCTAGAGAGTTCCTGCGCTTTAGTTAACATTGCCGTTCCTGAAGCCAGAGGAATTTCACAGTGCTCGTGCAGGAGAGACGGGGGAAAGGGTCCCGTCCGTGAAATGGAGCGAGAAACAGGCCGCTGCGGAAGGCCGCTCTCAACTCACCTCTTGTGGAGGAGGCCGGTCCCCTTGCCCCGGGTGTGCCTGCAGGCCTACAGCCAAGCCCCTCAGTCGAAGGAACAAGTGTGTAGAGAATTCCTGCTTCAGCGAAAAGAGGCCTTCCCGAGGCTGGAAGCATGTTGCTGTGTGCATGCGTGAGAGAACGGCAAGGGAGTCCCCAACCATTTTCCGTGGGAGACTCAGGCCCCGGAAGAAGGCCGAGCACGACTCCTCACTGGTGTCATGGTCTGTGGGGGGAAGCAGTTTACTCTGCACTGTGGGTGAGAGCCTGGGGACGGGTTCCATACGTAAACTCGATGGAGAAACAGGCCGGTGCAGAAGGCAGCTGTCAGCTCCCTCCTGGGTTACGGGGCTGGTACCGTTGCCCCGTGTGTGCCTGCAGGCCTAAAGCCAAGCACCTAAGTCGAAGGAACAAGTGCGGAGAGAATTCCTGCTTCAGCGGAAATAGGCCTTCCTGAGGCTGGAAGCGTGTTGCTGTGTGCATGCGTGAGCGCACTGCAACGGAGTCCCAAACCATTTTCCGTGGGAGCCTCAGGCCGCTGCAGAAGGCAGCACACGACTCCCCACGTGTTTCAGGAAGCTGGCCCTGCGGCCCCACTTGTGCACGGAAGTCTAATCGCTTGCGTTCTACCTCGAAGAAACAACAGTGTACAGAAGCCGTGCTTTGGCTACCGTCGACCCCTCTGTGGGAGGAAGCAGTTTATGCTGCAGTGTGGGTGAGGTCCTGGGGGGGGGGGGGGGGCGGGTTCCATAGGTAAAATCGAGGCAGAACCAGGCCGGCGCAGAAGGCAGCTGTCGACTCACTCCTTGTTTACGAGGCTGGTACCGTTGCCCCGTACGTGTGCCTGCAGGCCTAAAGCCAAGCCCCTGAGTCGAAGGAACAAGTGTGTGGAGAATTCCTGCTTCAGCGAAAAGAGGCCTTCCCGAGGCTGGAAGCATGTTGCTGTGTGCATGCGTGAGAGAACGGCAAGGGAGTCCCCAACCATTTTCCGCGGGAGACTCAGGCCCCGGAAGAAGGCCGAGCACGACTCCCCACTGGTGTCGTGGTCTGTGGGAGGAAGCAGTTCACTCTGCACTGTGGGTGAGAGCCTGCGGACGGGTTCCATTCGTAAACTCGATGGAGAAACAGGCCGGTGCCGAAGGCAGCTGTCAGCTCACTCCTTGTTTACGAGGCTGGTACCGTTGCCCCGTGTGTGCCTGCAGGCCTGAAGCCAAGCACCTAAGTGGAGGGAACAAGTCTGCAGAGAATTCCTGCTTCAGCGAAAAGAGGCCTTCCTGAGGCTGGAAGCATGTTGCTGTGTGCATGCGTGAGAGAACTGCAAGGGAGTCCCAAAACATTTTCCGTGGGAGACTCAGGCCCCGGAAGAAAGCAGAGCACGACTCCCCACTTGTGTCATGGTCTGTGGGAGGAAGCAGTTTACCGTGTACTGTAGCTGAGAGCCTGGGGAACGGGTTCCACCCGTAAAATCGAGGGAGCACCAAGGCCGGCGCGGAAGGCAGCTCTCAGCTCACCTCTTGTTTACGCGCCTACTCCCGTTGCCCCGTGTGTGCGTGCAGGCTTGAAGGCAACCCCCTAACTCGAAGGAACAACTCTGCTGAGAACCCGTGCTTCAGCCGAAAGAGCCGTTCCTGAGGGTGCAAGCATTTTGCTGTGGCAATGCGTGAGGAGCACTGCAAGGGAGTCCGGAGGCCTTTTCCGAGTGAGACTCAGGCCCTGGCCGAAGGCAGCACACGGCTCCCCACTTGTTTCAGGAAGCTAGCTCTGCGGCCTCACTTTCGCATGGAAGCCTAATCGCTAGCGTTCGAACTCGAAGAGACAACACGGTAGAGAAACCGTGCTTTAGCTGCCATCCACCTCTCTGAGGGAGGAAGCAGTTTCCAGGCTACCGTGGGGGAGAGCCTGGGGAACGGGTTCCTCACGTGAAACCGAGGGAGAGGAAGTCCGGGCCGGAAGGCACCTCTCGACTCAGCTCTTGTTACCTGAAGCTCACCCTTACTGCCCCATGCGTGCCTAGGAATGCTAAGGGCTCCACGCTGATTTGGCAGAAAGAAGCCGGTAAAGAAGCCCGGCTTCAGCTCATTCAATGCCTCTCCACAGGGTGGCAGCCTTTTCAACTCTGCTTCAGGGCAAGCGTGGGGAGTGAGTCCCAGCAGAATTCCGAGGGAGAAAGAAGCATGGGCAGAAGGCACCCCTCGACTCAACTCTTGTTTCGGGAACCTAGGTCGGCTCTCCCGCGTGTGCGGGGGGTCCTAAGGGCCGTCCACCCGACGCAAAGGAGCCACACTGGAGAGAACCCGTGCCTCGGCACAGATCGCCCTTCCTGAGCGTGCACTTCATCTCGTGTGTGTTTCTGTGAACGCATGAGAAATGGAACCCAAACGGAACCCGGAGTGAGAAGCAGGCCTGTAAGGAAGGCTGCTGTCGACTCCGCTGTTGTTTTAGGAGATCCGCCCTGCCCTGCCCTGGGTGCCTGGATGCCTGGTTACCGGGCTACTAACACCAGGAATCAATGCTAGAGAGTTCCTGCGCTTTAGTTAACATTGCCGTTCCTGAAGCCAGAGGAATTTCACAGTGCTCGTGCAGGAGAGACGGGGGAAAGGGTCCCGTCCGTGAAATGGAGCGAGAAACAGGCCGCTGCGGAAGGCCGCTCTCAACTCACCTCTTGTGGAGGAGGCCGGTCCCCTTGCCCCGGGTGTGCCTGCAGGCCTACAGCCAAGCCCCTCAGTCGAAGGAACAAGTGTGTAGAGAATTCCTGCTTCAGCGAAAAGAGGCCTTCCCGAGGCTGGAAGCATGTTGCTGTGTGCATGCGTGAGAGAACGGCAAGGGAGTCCCCAACCATTTTCCGTGGGAGACTCAGGCCCCGGAAGAAGGCCGAGCACGACTCCTCACTGGTGTCATGGTCTGTGGGGGGAAGCAGTTTACTCTGCACTGTGGGTGAGAGCCTGGGGACGGGTTCCATACGTAAACTCGATGGAGAAACAGGCCGGTGCAGAAGGCAGCTGTCAGCTCCCTCCTGGGTTACGGGGCTGGTACCGTTGCCCCGTGTGTGCCTGCAGGCCTAAAGCCAAGCACCTAAGTCGAAGGAACAAGTGCGGAGAGAATTCCTGCTTCAGCGGAAATAGGCCTTCCTGAGGCTGGAAGCGTGTTGCTGTGTGCATGCGTGAGCGCACTGCAACGGAGTCCCAAACCATTTTCCGTGGGAGCCTCAGGCCGCTGCAGAAGGCAGCACACGACTCCCCACGTGTTTCAGGAAGCTAGCCCTGCGGCCCCACTTGTGCACGGAAGTCTAATCGCTTGCGTTCTACCTCGAAGAAACAACAGTGTACAG
Organism: Mirounga angustirostris; assembly: GCF_029215605.1. Taxonomy (NCBI): domain Eukaryota; kingdom Metazoa; phylum Chordata; class Mammalia; order Carnivora; family Phocidae; genus Mirounga; species Mirounga angustirostris. The sequence goes on along the minus strand of NW_026992085.1, from coordinate 9,180 downwards.
AAGCCGTGCTTTGGCTACCGTCGACCCCTCTGTGGGAGGAAGCAGTTTATGCTGCAGTGTGGGTGAGGTCCTGGGGGGGGGGGGGGGGGCGGGTTCCATAGGTAAAATCGAGGCAGAACCAGGCCGGCGCAGAAGGCAGCTGTCGACTCACTCCTTGTTTACGAGGCTGGTACCGTTGCCCCGTACGTGTGCCTGCAGGCCTAAAGCCAAGCCCCTGAGTCGAAGGAACAAGTGTGTGGAGAATTCCTGCTTCAGCGAAAAGAGGCCTTCCCGAGGCTGGAAGCATGTTGCTGTGTGCATGCGTGAGAGAACGGCAAGGGAGTCCCCAACCATTTTCCGCGGGAGACTCAGGCCCCGGAAGAAGGCCGAGCACGACTCCCCACTGGTGTCGTGGTCTGTGGGAGGAAGCAGTTCACTCTGCACTGTGGGTGAGAGCCTGCGGACGGGTTCCATTCGTAAACTCGATGGAGAAACAGGCCGGTGCCGAAGGCAGCTGTCAGCTCACTCCTTGTTTACGAGGCTGGTACCGTTGCCCCGTGTGTGCCTGCAGGCCTGAAGCCAAGCACCTAAGTGGAGGGAACAAGTCTGCAGAGAATTCCTGCTTCAGCGAAAAGAGGCCTTCCTGAGGCTGGAAGCATGTTGCTGTGTGCATGCGTGAGAGAACTGCAAGGGAGTCCCAAAACATTTTCCGTGGGAGACTCAGGCCCCGGAAGAAAGCAGAGCACGACTCCCCACTTGTGTCATGGTCTGTGGGAGGAAGCAGTTTACCGTGTACTGTAGCTGAGAGCCTGGGGAACGGGTTCCACCCGTAAAATCGAGGGAGCACCAAGGCCGGCGCGGAAGGCAGCTCTCAGCTCACCTCTTGTTTACGCGCCTACTCCCGTTGCCCCGTGTGTGCGTGCAGGCTTGAAGGCAACCCCCTAACTCGAAGGAACAACTCTGCTGAGAACCCGTGCTTCAGCCGAAAGAGCCGTTCCTGAGGGTGCAAGCATTTTGCTGTGGCAATGCGTGAGAGCACTGCAAGGGAGTCCGGAGGCCTTTTCCGAGTGAGACTCAGGCCCTGGCCGAAGGCAGCACACGGCTCCCCACTTGTTTCAGGAAGCTAGCTCTGCGGCCTCACTTTCGCACGGAAGCCTAATCGCTAGCGTTCGAACTCGAAGAGACAACACGGTAGAGAAACCGTGCTTTAGCTGCCATCCACCTCTCTGAGGGAGGAAGCAGTTTCCAGGCTACCGTGGGGGAGAGCCTGGGGAACGGGTTCCTCACGTGAAACCGAGGGAGAGGAAGTCCGGGCCGGAAGGCACCTCTCGACTCAGCTCTTGTTACCTGAAGCTCACCCTTACTGCCCCATGCGTGCCTAGGAATGCTAAGGGCTCCACGCTGATTTGGCAGAAAGAAGCCGGTAAAGAAGCCCGGCTTCAGCTCATTCAATGCCTCTCCACAGGGTGGCAGCCTTTTCAACTCTGCTTCAGGGCAAGCGTGGGGAGTGAGTCCCAGCAGAATTCCGAGGGAGAAAGAAGCATGGGCAGAAGGCACCCCTCGACTCAACTCTTGTTTCGGGAACCTAGGTCGGCTCTCCCGCGTGTGCGGGGGGTCCTAAGGGCCGTCCACCCGACGCAAAGGAGCCACACTGGAGAGAACCCGTGCCTCGGCACAGATCGCCCTTCCTGAGCGTGCACTTCATCTCGTGTGTGTTTCTGTGAACGCATGAGAAATGGAACCCAAACGGAACCCGGAGTGAGAAGCAGGCCTGTAAGGAAGGCTGCTGTCGACTCCGCTGTTGTTTTAGGAGATCCGCCCTGCCCTGCCCTGGGTGCCTGGATGCCTGGTTACCGGGCTACTAACACCAGGAATCAATGCTAGAGAGTTCCTGCGCTTTAGTTAACATTGCCGTTCCTGAAGCCAGAGGAATTTCACAGTGCTCGTGCAGGAGAGACGGGGGAAAGGGTCCCGTCCGTGAAATGGAGCGAGAAACAGGCCGCTGCGGAAGGCCGCTCTCAACTCACCTCTTGTGGAGGAGGCCGGTCCCCTTGCCCCGGGTGTGCCTGCAGGCCTACAGCCAAGCCCCTCAGTCGAAGGAACAAGTGTGTAGAGAATTCCTGCTTCAGCGAAAAGAGGCCTTCCCGAGGCTGGAAGCATGTTGCTGTGTGCATGCGTGAGAGAACGGCAAGGGAGTCCCCAACCATTTTCCGTGGGAGACTCAGGCCCCGGAAGAAGGCCGAGCACGACTCCTCACTGGTGTCATGGTCTGTGGGGGGAAGCAGTTTACTCTGCACTGTGGGTGAGAGCCTGGGGACGGGTTCCATACGTAAACTCGATGGAGAAACAGGCCGGTGCAGAAGGCAGCTGTCAGCTCCCTCCTGGGTTACGGGGCTGGTACCGTTGCCCCGTGTGTGCCTGCAGGCCTAAAGCCAAGCACCTAAGTCGAAGGAACAAGTGCGGAGAGAATTCCTGCTTCAGCGGAAATAGGCCTTCCTGAGGCTGGAAGCGTGTTGCTGTGTGCATGCGTGAGCGCACTGCAACGGAGTCCCAAACCATTTTCCGTGGGAGCCTCAGGCCGCTGCAGAAGGCAGCACACGACTCCCCACGTGTTTCAGGAAGCTGGCCCTGCGGCCCCACTTGTGCACGGAAGTCTAATCGCTTGCGTTCTACCTCGAAGAAACAACAGTGTACAGAAGCCGTGCTTTGGCTACCGTCGACCCCTCTGTGGGAGGAAGCAGTTTATGCTGCAGTGTGGGTGAGGTCCTGGGGGGGGGGGGGGGGCGGGTTCCATAGGTAAAATCGAGGCAGAACCAGGCCGGCGCAGAAGGCAGCTGTCGACTCACTCCTTGTTTACGAGGCTGGTACCGTTGCCCCGTACGTGTGCCTGCAGGCCTAAAGCCAAGCCCCTGAGTCGAAGGAACAAGTGTGTGGAGAATTCCTGCTTCAGCGAAAAGAGGCCTTCCCGAGGCTGGAAGCATGTTGCTGTGTGCATGCGTGAGAGAACGGCAAGGGAGTCCCCAACCATTTTCCGCGGGAGACTCAGGCCCCGGAAGAAGGCCGAGCACGACTCCCCACTGGTGTCGTGGTCTGTGGGAGGAAGCAGTTCACTCTGCACTGTGGGTGAGAGCCTGCGGACGGGTTCCATTCGTAAACTCGATGGAGAAACAGGCCGGTGCCGAAGGCAGCTGTCAGCTCACTCCTTGTTTACGAGGCTGGTACCGTTGCCCCGTGTGTGCCTGCAGGCCTGAAGCCAAGCACCTAAGTGGAGGGAACAAGTCTGCAGAGAATTCCTGCTTCAGCGAAAAGAGGCCTTCCTGAGGCTGGAAGCATGTTGCTGTGTGCATGCGTGAGAGAACTGCAAGGGAGTCCCAAAACATTTTCCGTGGGAGACTCAGGCCCCGGAAGAAAGCAGAGCACGACTCCCCACTTGTGTCATGGTCTGTGGGAGGAAGCAGTTTACCGTGTACTGTAGCTGAGAGCCTGGGGAACGGGTTCCACCCGTAAAATCGAGGGAGCACCAAGGCCGGCGCGGAAGGCAGCTCTCAGCTCACCTCTTGTTTACGCGCCTACTCCCGTTGCCCCGTGTGTGCGTGCAGGCTTGAAGGCAACCCCCTAACTCGAAGGAACAACTCTGCTGAGAACCCGTGCTTCAGCCGAAAGAGCCGTTCCTGAGGGTGCAAGCATTTTGCTGTGGCAATGCGTGAGAGCACTGCAAGGGAGTCCGGAGGCCTTTTCCGAGTGAGACTCAGGCCCTGGCCGAAGGCAGCACACGGCTCCCCACTTGTTTCAGGAAGCTAGCTCTGCGGCCTCACTTTCGCATGGAAGCCTAATCGCTAGCGTTCGAACTCGAAGAGACAACACGGTAGAGAAACCGTGCTTTAGCTGCCATCCACCTCTCTGAGGGAGGAAGCAGTTTCCAGGCTACCGTGGGGGAGAGCCTGGGGAACGGGTTCCTCACGTGAAACCGAGGGAGAGGAAGTCCGGGCCGGAAGGCACCTCTCGACTCAGCTCTTGTTACCTGAAGCTCACCCTTACTGCCCCATGCGTGCCTAGGAATGCTAAGGGCTCCACGCTGATTTGGCAGAAAGAAGCCGGTAAAGAAGCCCGGCTTCAGCTCATTCAATGCCTCTCCACAGGGTGGCAGCCTTTTCAACTCTGCTTCAGGGCAAGCGTGGGGAGTGAGTCCCAGCAGAATTCCGAGGGAGAAAGAAGCATGGGCAGAAGGCACCCCTCGACTCAACTCTTGTTTCGGGAACCTAGGTCGGCTCTCCCGCGTGTGCGGGGGGTCCTAAGGGCCGTCCACCCGACGCAAAGGAGCCACACTGGAGAGAACCCGTGCCTCGGCACAGATCGCCCTTCCTGAGCGTGCACTTCATCTCGTGTGTGTTTCTGTGAACGCATGAGAAATGGAACCCAAACGGAACCCGGAGTGAGAAGCAGGCCTGTAAGGAAGGCTGCTGTCGACTCCGCTGTTGTTTTAGGAGATCCGCCCTGCCCTGCCCTGGGTGCCTGGATGCCTGGTTACCGGGCTACTAACACCAGGAATCAATGCTAGAGAGTTCCTGCGCTTTAGTTAACATTGCCGTTCCTGAAGCCAGAGGAATTTCACAGTGCTCGTGCAGGAGAGACGGGGGAAAGGGTCCCGTCCGTGAAATGGAGCGAGAAACAGGCCGCTGCGGAAGGCCGCTCTCAACTCACCTCTTGTGGAGGAGGCCGGTCCCCTTGCCCCGGGTGTGCCTGCAGGCCTACAGCCAAGCCCCTCAGTCGAAGGAACAAGTGTGTAGAGAATTCCTGCTTCAGCGAAAAGAGGCCTTCCCGAGGCTGGAAGCATGTTGCTGTGTGCATGCGTGAGAGAACGGCAAGGGAGTCCCCAACCATTTTCCGTGGGAGACTCAGGCCCCGGAAGAAGGCCGAGCACGACTCCTCACTGGTGTCATGGTCTGTGGGGGGAAGCAGTTTACTCTGCACTGTGGGTGAGAGCCTGGGGACGGGTTCCATACGTAAACTCGATGGAGAAACAGGCCGGTGCAGAAGGCAGCTGTCAGCTCCCTCCTGGGTTACGGGGCTGGTACCGTTGCCCCGTGTGTGCCTGCAGGCCTAAAGCCAAGCACCTAAGTCGAAGGAACAAGTGCGGAGAGAATTCCTGCTTCAGCGGAAATAGGCCTTCCTGAGGCTGGAAGCGTGTTGCTGTGTGCATGCGTGAGCGCACTGCAACGGAGTCCCAAACCATTTTCCGTGGGAGCCTCAGGCCGCTGCAGAAGGCAGCACACGACTCCCCACGTGTTTCAGGAAGCTGGCCCTGCGGCCCCACTTGTGCACGGAAGTCTAATCGCTTGCGTTCTACCTCGAAGAAACAACAGTGTACAGAAGCCGTGCTTTGGCTACCGTCGACCCCTCTGTGGGAGGAAGCAGTTTATGCTGCAGTGTGGGTGAGGTCCTGGGGGGGGGGGGGGGCGGGTTCCATAGGTAAAATCGAGGCAGAACCAGGCCGGCGCAGAAGGCAGCTGTCGACTCACTCCTTGTTTACGAGGCTGGTACCGTTGCCCCGTACGTGTGCCTGCAGGCCTAAAGCCAAGCCCCTGAGTCGAAGGAACAAGTGTGTGGAGAATTCCTGCTTCAGCGAAAAGAGGCCTTCCCGAGGCTGGAAGCATGTTGCTGTGTGCATGCGTGAGAGAACGGCAAGGGAGTCCCCAACCATTTTCCGCGGGAGACTCAGGCCCCGGAAGAAGGCCGAGCACGACTCCCCACTGGTGTCGTGGTCTGTGGGAGGAAGCAGTTCACTCTGCACTGTGGGTGAGAGCCTGCGGACGGGTTCCATTCGTAAACTCGATGGAGAAACAGGCCGGTGCCGAAGGCAGCTGTCAGCTCACTCCTTGTTTACGAGGCTGGTACCGTTGCCCCGTGTGTGCCTGCAGGCCTGAAGCCAAGCACCTAAGTGGAGGGAACAAGTCTGCAGAGAATTCCTGCTTCAGCGAAAAGAGGCCTTCCTGAGGCTGGAAGCATGTTGCTGTGTGCATGCGTGAGAGAACTGCAAGGGAGTCCCAAAACATTTTCCGTGGGAGACTCAGGCCCCGGAAGAAAGCAGAGCACGACTCCCCACTTGTGTCATGGTCTGTGGGAGGAAGCAGTTTACCGTGTACTGTAGCTGAGAGCCTGGGGAACGGGTTCCACCCGTAAAATCGAGGGAGCACCAAGGCCGGCGCGGAAGGCAGCTCTCAGCTCACCTCTTGTTTACGCGCCTACTCCCGTTGCCCCGTGTGTGCGTGCAGGCTTGAAGGCAACCCCCTAACTCGAAGGAACAACTCTGCTGAGAACCCGTGCTTCAGCCGAAAGAGCCGTTCCTGAGGGTGCAAGCATTTTGCTGTGGCAATGCGTGAGAGCACTGCAAGGGAGTCCGGAGGCCTTTTCCGAGTGAGACTCAGGCCCTGGCCGAAGGCAGCACACGGCTCCCCACTTGTTTCAGGAAGCTAGCTCTGCGGCCTCACTTTCGCATGGAAGCCTAATCGCTAGCGTTCGAACTCGAAGAGACAACACGGTAGAGAAACCGTGCTTTAGCTGCCATCCACCTCTCTGAGGGAGGAAGCAGTTTCCAGGCTACCGTGGGGGAGAGCCTGGGGAACGGGTTCCTCACGTGAAACCGAGGGAGAGGAAGTCCGGGCCGGAAGGCACCTCTCGACTCAGCTCTTGTTACCTGAAGCTCACCCTTACTGCCCCATGCGTGCCTAGGAATGCTAAGGGCTCCACGCTGATTTGGCAGAAAGAAGCCGGTAAAGAAGCCCGGCTTCAGCTCATTCAATGCCTCTCCACAGGGTGGCAGCCTTTTCAACTCTGCTTCAGGGCAAGCGTGGGGAGTGAGTCCCAGCAGAATTCCGAGGGAGAAAGAAGCATGGGCAGAAGGCACCCCTCGACTCAACTCTTGTTTCGGGAACCTAGGTCGGCTCTCCCGCGTGTGCGGGGGGTCCTAAGGGCCGTCCACCCGACGCAAAGGAGCCACACTGGAGAGAACCCGTGCCTCGGCACAGATCGCCCTTCCTGAGCGTGCACTTCATCTCGTGTGTGTTTCTGTGAACGCATGAGAAATGGAACCCAAACGGAACCCGGAGTGAGAAGCAGGCCTGTAAGGAAGGCTGCTGTCGACTCCGCTGTTGTTTTAGGAGATCCGCCCTGCCCTGCCCTGGGTGCCTGGATGCCTGGTTACCGGGCTACTAACACCAGGAATCAATGCTAGAGAGTTCCTGCGCTTTAGTTAACATTGCCGTTCCTGAAGCCAGAGGAATTTCACAGTGCTCGTGCAGGAGAGACGGGGGAAAGGGTCCCGTCCGTGAAATGGAGCGAGAAACAGGCCGCTGCGGAAGGCCGCTCTCAACTCACCTCTTGTGGAGGAGGCCGGTCCCCTTGCCCCGGGTGTGCCTGCAGGCCTACAGCCAAGCCCCTCAGTCGAAGGAACAAGTGTGTAGAGAATTCCTGCTTCAGCGAAAAGAGGCCTTCCCGAGGCTGGAAGCATGTTGCTGTGTGCATGCGTGAGAGAACGGCAAGGGAGTCCCCAACCATTTTCCGTGGGAGACTCAGGCCCCGGAAGAAGGCCGAGCACGACTCCTCACTGGTGTCATGGTCTGTGGGGGGAAGCAGTTTACTCTGCACTGTGGGTGAGAGCCTGGGGACGGGTTCCATACGTAAACTCGATGGAGAAACAGGCCGGTGCAGAAGGCAGCTGTCAGCTCCCTCCTGGGTTACGGGGCTGGTACCGTTGCCCCGTGTGTGCCTGCAGGCCTAAAGCCAAGCACCTAAGTCGAAGGAACAAGTGCGGAGAGAATTCCTGCTTCAGCGGAAATAGGCCTTCCTGAGGCTGGAAGCGTGTTGCTGTGTGCATGCGTGAGCGCACTGCAACGGAGTCCCAAACCATTTTCCGTGGGAGCCTCAGGCCGCTGCAGAAGGCAGCACACGACTCCCCACGTGTTTCAGGAAGCTGGCCCTGCGGCCCCACTTGTGCACGGAAGTCTAATCGCTTGCGTTCTACCTCGAAGAAACAACAGTGTACAGAAGCCGTGCTTTGGCTACCGTCGACCCCTCTGTGGGAGGAAGCAGTTTATGCTGCAGTGTGGGTGAGGTCCTGGGGGGGGGGGGGGGGGCGGGTTCCATAGGTAAAATCGAGGCAGAACCAGGCCGGCGCAGAAGGCAGCTGTCGACTCACTCCTTGTTTACGAGGCTGGTACCGTTGCCCCGTACGTGTGCCTGCAGGCCTAAAGCCAAGCCCCTGAGTCGAAGGAACAAGTGTGTGGAGAATTCCTGCTTCAGCGAAAAGAGGCCTTCCCGAGGCTGGAAGCATGTTGCTGTGTGCATGCGTGAGAGAACGGCAAGGGAGTCCCCAACCATTTTCCGCGGGAGACTCAGGCCCCGGAAGAAGGCCGAGCACGACTCCCCACTGGTGTCGTGGTCTGTGGGAGGAAGCAGTTCACTCTGCACTGTGGGTGAGAGCCTGCGGACGGGTTCCATTCGTAAACTCGATGGAGAAACAGGCCGGTGCCGAAGGCAGCTGTCAGCTCACTCCTTGTTTACGAGGCTGGTACCGTTGCCCCGTGTGTGCCTGCAGGCCTGAAGCCAAGCACCTAAGTGGAGGGAACAAGTCTGCAGAGAATTCCTGCTTCAGCGAAAAGAGGCCTTCCTGAGGCTGGAAGCATGTTGCTGTGTGCATGCGTGAGAGAACTGCAAGGGAGTCCCAAAACATTTTCCGTGGGAGACTCAGGCCCCGGAAGAAAGCAGAGCACGACTCCCCACTTGTGTCATGGTCTGTGGGAGGAAGCAGTTTACCGTGTACTGTAGCTGAGAGCCTGGGGAACGGGTTCCACCCGTAAAATCGAGGGAGCACCAAGGCCGGCGCGGAAGGCAGCTCTCAGCTCACCTCTTGTTTACGCGCCTACTCCCGTTGCCCCGTGTGTGCGTGCAGGCTTGAAGGCAACCCCCTAACTCGAAGGAACAACTCTGCTGAGAACCCGTGCTTCAGCCGAAAGAGCCGTTCCTGAGGGTGCAAGCATTTTGCTGTGGCAATGCGTGAGAGCACTGCAAGGGAGTCCGGAGGCCTTTTCCGAGTGAGACTCAGGCCCTGGCCGAAGGCAGCACACGGCTCCCCACTTGTTTCAGGAAGCTAGCTCTGCGGCCTCACTTTCGCATGGAAGCCTAATCGCTAGCGTTCGAACTCGA
>NW_026992084.1:0-30261 GCF_029215605.1 Mirounga angustirostris | reverse complement strand
TGTTGTTTCTCCGCGTTGGAACGCCCGCCTTTAGGCTTCCATGCCCAAGTAGGGCCGCAGGGCTGGCTAGATCAACCACACGGCTAGTCGTGTTCTGCCTTCTGCCGGGGCCTGCGTCTCCCTCGCAAAAGGCTTTGGGCTCCCTTGCAGGGCTCTCCTGCACGCACACCACGCCATGCTTCTACCCTCGGGAGCTGCTGGTTTAGCTGAAGCACGGATTCTCTCCCGAGTTCTTCCTTCGAGTTAGGGGGTTGTCTTTGAGGCTCCACGCACCTCCACCGGGGGCATCGGTACTAGACCCGTCACCATGGTGTGAGTTGAGAGCTGCCTTCTGCACCGGCCTGTCTCTCCCACGATTTTACGTAATGGAGCCCGTCCCCAGGCTCTCACCCACAGTACACCCTAAACTGCTTCCTCTCACCGGGAGGACGAGGGTAGCGAAAGCACGGTTTCCCTACAGTGTTGCTTCTCCCGGTTGGAACGCGGGCTCTTCGACTTCCATGCGAGAGTGGGGCCGCAGTGCTAACTTCATGAAACAAGTGGGGAGTCGTGTTCTGCTCTCTCCCGGGGCCTGAGCCTCACCCGGAACCTGGGGGTGGGCTCACTTGCAGTGGGCTCACTCACGCGCACAGCAAAATGCGTCCACCCTCCGGCAGAGGGCTCTTTCAGCCGAAGCAGGGATGCTCTACGGAGTTGTTCCTTTGAGTTAGGTGGTTGGCTACTTAGGCCCGCAGGCACACCCGGGGCCAGGGTCCCAGCCTCATAAACAAGAGGTGTGTTGAGAGCCGCCTCGCGCACCGGCCTGCTTCTCACTCCATTTCACGTGGGGGACCCTTTCCCGGCCTCTCCTACAAGAACACTGGAAAATTGCTCCAGCTTCAGGGACGGCGAAGTTCAGTAAAGCGCAGCTAAGTCGGTAGCATGGATTCTTGGCGTTGGTAGCCCGGTAGCTAGGCATCCAGGCACACGGGGTACAGCAGTGCCAATCTCCTAAACGGAGAGGGGAGTCGACAGCAGCCTTCCTTTACACTCCTGCTTCTCACTCAGAGTTACGTTTTCGTTCCCTTCCCCAAGCTTTCACCAAAACACACGACAGATGACGCTCACGCTCAAGAAGGGCGATCTTTGCTGAGGCAAGGGTTCTCTACAGCTTTGTCCCTTTGCGATGGTGTGGGCGGCCGTTAGGACTCCACGCACGCACGGGAGAGCCGATCTAGGTTCCCGAAACAAGAGCTGAGTCGAGAGGTGCCTTCTGCCCATGCCTATTTCTCCCTCGGAATTCTGCTGGGACTCAGTCCCCAGGTTTGCCCTCCAGCAGAGTTGAAAATGCTGCCACCCTGTGCAGAGGCGAATGAGCTGCAGCTGGGAGTCTTTACAGGCTTCTTTCTGCCAGATCAGTGTGGAGCACCCAGCATTCCAGTGCACACATGGAGCAGTGGCGTTAGCTTCAGGTCACAAGCGCTGGGCCAAGGGGTGCCTTCTGGCCCGGACTTCTGCTCCCTGGCTGTCACGGAAGGAGACCGCTCCCCGGACTCTCACCCACGGCAGCCTGGAAGCTGCTTCCTCCCTCCGAGAGGTGGATGGGAGCTAAAGCACGGCTCCTCTATCGTATGGGTTTTCGAGGAAGACTGCTAGCCATTAGACTCCCATGGAAAGTGGGCCCGCAGTGCTCGTTTCATGAAACACGGGAGGAGTCGTGTTCTGCCTCCTGCCGCCCAGGGCCCGAGTCTCACTTCGAAAAGGCTCTCGGCCTCACTTGCCGTGCTCTCCGCATTCCCACAGCAAACGGCTGCCCACCTCAGCAACGGCTATTGGAGCTGAAGCGCGGGTTCTCACCAGAGCTGTGGCTCCCAGTTAGGGGGCTGCCTTTAGGCCTGCACGCACACACGGGGCAACGGGAATGGCCTCGTCCACACGAGGTGAGTTGACAGCTGCCCTCGGCACCGGCCTGTCTCTCCCCCGATTCTCTGTATGGAGCCCGTCCCCAGGCTCTCTCTCACCCACGCTCCACCCTAAACCGCTTCCTCCCGCAGAGAGGTCGACGGTAGCTTAAAGCACGGTTTCTGCACACTGTTGTTTCTCCGCGTTGGAACGCCCGCCTTTAGGCTTCCATGCCCAAGTAGGGCCGCAGGGCTGGCTAGATCAACCACACGGCTAGTCGTGTTCTGCCTTCTGCCGGGGCCTGCGTCTCCCTCGCAAAAGGCTTTGGGCTCCCTTGCAGGGCTCTCCTGCACGCACACCACGCCATGCTTCTACCCTCGGGAGCTGCTGGTTTAGCTGAAGCACGGATTCTCTCCCGAGTTCTTCCTTCGAGTTAGGGGGTTGTCTTTGAGGCTCCACGCACCTCCACCGGGGGCATCGGTACTAGACCCGTCACCATGGTGTGAGTTGAGAGCTGCCTTCTGCACCGGCCTGTCTCTCCCACGATTTTACGTAATGGAGCCCGTCCCCAGGCTCTCACCCACAGTACACCCTAAACTGCTTCCTCTCACCGGGAGGACGAGGGTAGCGAAAGCACGGTTTCCCTACAGTGTTGCTTCTCCCGGTTGGAACGCGGGCTCTTCGACTTCCATGCGAGAGTGGGGCCGCAGTGCTAACTTCATGAAACAAGTGGGGAGTCGTGTTCTGCTCTCTCCCGGGGCCTGAGCCTCACCCGGAACCTGGGGGTGGGCTCACTTGCAGTGGGCTCACTCACGCGCACAGCAAAATGCGTCCACCCTCCGGCAGAGGGCTCTTTCAGCCGAAGCAGGGATGCTCTACGGAGTTGTTCCTTTGAGTTAGGTGGTTGGCTACTTAGGCCCGCAGGCACACCCGGGGCCAGGGTCCCAGCCTCATAAACAAGAGGTGTGTTGAGAGCCGCCTCGCGCACCGGCCTGCTTCTCACTCCATTTCACGTGGGGGACCCTTTCCCGGCCTCTCCTACAAGAACACTGGAAAATTGCTCCAGCTTCAGGGACGGCGAAGTTCAGTAAAGCGCAGCTAAGTCGGTAGCATGGATTCTTGGCGTTGGTAGCCCGGTAGCTAGGCATCCAGGCACACGGGGTACAGCAGTGCCAATCTCCTAAACGGAGAGGGGAGTCGACAGCAGCCTTCCTTTACACTCCTGCTTCTCACTCAGAGTTACGTTTTCGTTCCCTTCCCCAAGCTTTCACCAAAACACACGACAGATGACGCTCACGCTCAAGAAGGGCGATCTTTGCTGAGGCAAGGGTTCTCTACAGCTTTGTCCCTTTGCGATGGGTGGGCGGCCGTTAGGACTCCACGCACGCACGGGAGAGCCGATCTAGGTTCCCGAAACAAGAGCTGAGTCGAGAGGTGCCTTCTGCCCATGCCTATTTCTCCCTCGGAATTCTGCTGGGACTCAGTCCCCAGGTTTGCCCTCCAGCAGAGTTGAAAATGCTGCCACCCTGTGCAGAGGCGAATGAGCTGCAGCTGGGAGTCTTTACAGGCTTCTTTCTGCCAGATCAGTGTGGAGCACCCAGCATTCCAGTGCACACATGGAGCAGTGGCGTTAGCTTCAGGTCACAAGCGCTGGGCCAAGGGGTGCCTTCTGGCCCGGACTTCTGCTCCCTGGCTGTCACGGAAGGAGACCGCTCCCCGGACTCTCACCCACGGCAGCCTGGAAGCTGCTTCCTCCCTCCGAGAGGTGGATGGGAGCTAAAGCACGGCTCCTCTATCGTATGGGTTTTCGAGGAAGACTGCTAGCCATTAGACTCCCATGGAAAGTGGGCCCGCAGTGCTCGTTTCATGAAACACGGGAGGAGTCGTGTTCTGCCTCCTGCCGCCCAGGGCCCGAGTCTCACTTCGAAAAGGCTCTCGGCCTCACTTGCCGTGCTCTCCGCATTCCCACAGCAAACGGCTGCCCACCTCAGCAACGGCTATTGGAGCTGAAGCGCGGGTTCTCACCAGAGCTGTGGCTCCCAGTTAGGGGGCTGCCTTTAGGCCTGCACGCACACACGGGGCAACGGGAATGGCCTCGTCCACACGAGGTGAGTTGACAGCTGCCCTCGGCACCGGCCTGTCTCTCCCCCGATTCTCTGTATGGAGCCCGTCCCCAGGCTCTCTCTCACCCACGCTCCACCCTAAACCGCTTCCTCCCGCAGAGAGGTCGACGGTAGCTTAAAGCACGGTTTCTGCACACTGTTGTTTCTCCGCGTTGGAACGCCCGCCTTTAGGCTTCCATGCCCAAGTAGGGCCGCAGGGCTGGCTAGATCAACCACACGGCTAGTCGTGTTCTGCCTTCTGCCGGGGCCTGCGTCTCCCTCGCAAAAGGCTTTGGGCTCCCTTGCAGGGCTCTCCTGCACGCACACCACGCCATGCTTCTACCCTCGGGAGCTGCTGGTTTAGCTGAAGCACGGATTCTCTCCCGAGTTCTTCCTTCGAGTTAGGGGGTTGTCTTTGAGGCTCCACGCACCTCCACCGGGGGCATCGGTACTAGACCCGTCACCATGGTGTGAGTTGAGAGCTGCCTTCTGCACCGGCCTGTCTCTCCCACGATTTTACGTAATGGAGCCCGTCCCCAGGCTCTCACCCACAGTACACCCTAAACTGCTTCCTCTCACCGGGAGGACGAGGGTAGCGAAAGCACGGTTTCCCTACAGTGTTGCTTCTCCCGGTTGGAACGCGGGCTCTTCGACTTCCATGCGAGAGTGGGGCCGCAGTGCTAACTTCATGAAACAAGTGGGGAGTCGTGTTCTGCTCTCTCCCGGGGCCTGAGCCTCACCCGGAACCTGGGGGTGGGCTCACTTGCAGTGGGCTCACTCACGCGCACAGCAAAATGCGTCCACCCTCCGGCAGAGGGCTCTTTCAGCCGAAGCAGGGATGCTCTACGGAGTTGTTCCTTTGAGTTAGGTGGTTGGCTACTTAGGCCCGCAGGCACACCCGGGGCCAGGGTCCCAGCCTCATAAACAAGAGGTGTGTTGAGAGCCGCCTCGCGCACCGGCCTGCTTCTCACTCCATTTCACGTGGGGGACCCTTTCCCGGCCTCTCCTACAAGAACACTGGAAAATTGCTCCAGCTTCAGGGACGGCGAAGTTCAGTAAAGCGCAGCTAAGTCGGTAGCATGGATTCTTGGCGTTGGTAGCCCGGTAGCTAGGCATCCAGGCACACGGGGTACAGCAGTGCCAATCTCCTAAACGGAGAGGGGAGTCGACAGCAGCCTTCCTTTACACTCCTGCTTCTCACTCAGAGTTACGTTTTCGTTCCCTTCCCCAAGCTTTCACCAAAACACACGACAGATGACGCTCACGCTCAAGAAGGGCGATCTTTGCTGAGGCAAGGGTTCTCTACAGCTTTGTCCCTTTGCGATGGGTGGGCGGCCGTTAGGACTCCACGCACGCACGGGAGAGCCGATCTAGGTTCCCGAAACAAGAGCTGAGTCGAGAGGTGCCTTCTGCCCATGCCTATTTCTCCCTCGGAATTCTGCTGGGACTCAGTCCCCAGGTTTGCCCTCCAGCAGAGTTGAAAATGCTGCCACCCTGTGCAGAGGCGAATGAGCTGCAGCTGGGAGTCTTTACAGGCTTCTTTCTGCCAGATCAGTGTGGAGCACCCAGCATTCCAGTGCACACATGGAGCAGTGGCGTTAGCTTCAGGTCACAAGCGCTGGGCCAAGGGGTGCCTTCTGGCCCGGACTTCTGCTCCCTGGCTGTCACGGAAGGAGACCGCTCCCCGGACTCTCACCCACGGCAGCCTGGAAGCTGCTTCCTCCCTCCGAGAGGTGGATGGGAGCTAAAGCACGGCTCCTCTATCGTATGGGTTTTCGAGGAAGACTGCTAGCCATTAGACTCCCATGGAAAGTGGGCCCGCAGTGCTCGTTTCATGAAACACGGGAGGAGTCGTGTTCTGCCTCCTGCCGCCCAGGGCCCGAGTCTCACTTCGAAAAGGCTCTCGGCCTCACTTGCCGTGCTCTCCGCATTCCCACAGCAAACGGCTGCCCACCTCAGCAACGGCTATTGGAGCTGAAGCGCGGGTTCTCACCAGAGCTGTGGCTCCCAGTTAGGGGGCTGCCCTTTAGGCCTGCACGCACACACGGGGCAACGGGAATGGCCTCGTCCACACGAGGTGAGTTGACAGCTGCCCTCGGCACCGGCCTGTCTCTCCCCCGATTCTCTGTATGGAGCCCCGTCCCCCCAGGCTCTCTCTCACCCACGCTCCACCCTAAACCGCTTCCTCCCGCAGAGAGGTCGACGGTAGCTTAAAGCACGGTTTCTGCACACTGTTGTTTCTCCCGCGTTGGAACGCCCGCCTTTAGGCTTCCATGCCCAAGTAGGGCCGCAGGGCTGGCTAGATCAACCACACGGCTAGTCGTGTTCTGCCTTCTGCCGGGGCCTGCGTCTCCCTCGCAAAAGGCTTTGGGCTCCCCTTGCAGGGCTCTCCTGCACGCACACCACGCCATGCTTCTACCCTCGGGAGCTGCTGGTTTAGCTGAAGCACGGATTCTCTCCCGAGTTCTTCCTTCGAGTTAGGGGGTTGTCTTTGAGGCTCCACGCACCTCCACCGGGGGCATCGGTACTAGACCCGTCACCATGGTGTGAGTTGAGAGCTGCCTTCTGCACCGGCCTGTCTCTCCCACGATTTTACGTAATGGAGCCCGTCCCCAGGCTCTCACCCACAGTACACCCTAAACTGCTTCCCTCTCACCGGGAGGACGAGGGTAGCGAAAGCACGGTTTCCCTACAGTGTTGCTTCTCCCGGTTGGAACGCGGGCTCTTCGACTTCCATGCGAGAGTGGGGCCGCAGTGCTAACTTCATGAAACAAGTGGGGAGTCGTGTTCTGCTCTCTCCCGGGGCCTGAGCCTCACCCGGAACCTGGGGGTGGGCTCACTTGCAGTGGGCTCACTCACGCGCACAGCAAAATGCGTCCACCCTCCGGCAGAGGGCTCTTTCAGCCGAAGCAGGGATGCTCTACGGAGTTGTTCCTTTGAGTTAGGTGGTTGGCTACTTAGGCCCGCAGGCACACCCGGGGCCAGGGTCCCAGCCTCATAAACAAGAGGTGTGTTGAGAGCCGCCTCGCGCACCGGCCTGCTTCTCACTCCATTTCACGTGGGGGACCCTTTCCCGGCCTCTCCTACAAGAACACTGGAAAATTGCTCCAGCTTCAGGGACGGCGAAGTTCAGTAAAGCGCAGCTAAGTCGGTAGCATGGATTCTTGGCGTTGGTAGCCCCGGTAGCTAGGCATCCAGGCACACGGGGTACAGCAGTGCCAATCTCCTAAACGGAGAGGGGAGTCGACAGCAGCCTTCCCTTTACACTCCTGCTTCTCACTCAGAGTTACGTTTTCGTTCCCTTCCCCAAGCTTTCACCAAAACACACGACAGATGACGCTCACGCTCAAGAAGGGCGATCTTTGCTGAGGCAAGGGTTCTCTACAGCTTTGTCCCTTTGCGATGGGTGGGCGGACCGTTAGGACTCCACGCACGCACGGGAGAGCCGATCTAGGTTCCCGAAACAAGAGCTGAGTCGAGAGGTGCCTTCTGCCCATGCCTATTTCTCCCTCGGAATTCTGCTGGGACTCAGTCCCCAGGTTTGCCCTCCAGCAGAGTTGAAAATGCTGCCACCCTGTGCAGAGGCGAATGAGCTGCAGCTGGGAGTCTTTACAGGCTTCTTTCTGCCAGATCAGTGTGGAGCACCCAGCATTCCAGTGCACACATGGAGCAGTGGCGTTAGCTTCAGGTCACAAGCGCTGGGCCAAGGGGTGCCTTCTGGCCCGGACTTCTGCTCCCTGGCTGTCACGGAAGGAGACCGCTCCCCGGACTCTCACCCCACGGCAGCCTGGAAGCTGCTTCCTCCCTCCGAGAGGTGGATGGGAGCTAAAGCACGGCTCCTCTATCGTATGGGTTTTCGAGGAAGACTGCTAGCCATTAGACTCCCATGGAAAGTGGGCCCGCAGTGCTCGTTTCATGAAACACGGGAGGAGTCGTGTTCTGCCTCCTGCCGCCCAGGGCCCGAGTCTCACTTCGAAAAGGCTCTCGGCCTCACTTGCCGTGCTCTCCGCATTCCCCACAGCAAAACGGCTGCCCACCTCAGCAACGGCTATTGGAGCTGAAGCGCGGGTTCTCACCAGAGCTGTGGCTCCCAGTTAGGGGGCTGCCTTTAGGCCTGCACGCACACACGGGGCAACGGGAATGGCCTCGTCACACGAGGTGAGTTGACAGCTGCCCTCGGCACCGGCCTGTCTCTCCCCCGATTCTCTGTATGGAGCCCGTCCCCAGGCTCTCTCTCACCCACGCTCCACCCTAAACCGCTTCCTCCCGCAGAGAGGTCGAACGGTAGCTTTAAAGCACGGTTCTGCACACTGTTGTTTCTCCGCGTTGGAACGCCCGCCTTTAGGCTTCCATGCCCAAGTAGGGCCGCAGGGCTGGCTAGATCAACCACAACGGCTAGTCGTGTTCTGCCTTCTGCCGGGGCCTGCGTCTCCCTCGCAAAAGGCTTTGGGCTCCCTTGCAGGGCTCTCCTGCACGCACACCACGCCATGCTTCTACCCTCGGGAGCTGCTGGTTTAGCTGAAGCACGGATTCTCTCCCGAGTTCTTCCTTCGAGTTAGGGGGTTGTCTTTGAGGCTCCACGCACCTCCACCGGGGGCATCGGTACTAGACCCGTCACCATGGTGTGAGTTGAGAGCTGCCTTCTGCACCGGCCTGTCTCTCCCACGATTTTACGTAATGGAGCCCGTCCCCAGGCTCTCACCCACAGTACACCCTAAACTGCTTCCTCTCACCGGGAGGACGAGGGTAGCGAAAGCACGGTTTCCCTACAGTGTTGCTTCTCCCGGTTGGAACGCGGGCTCTTCGACTTCCATGCGAGAGTGGGGCCGCAGTGCTAACTTCATGAAACAAGTGGGGAGTCGTGTTCTGCTCTCTCCCGGGGCCTGAGCCTCACCCGGAACCTGGGGGTGGGCTCACTTGCAGTGGGCTCACTCACGCGCACAGCAAAATGCGTCCACCCTCCGGCAGAGGGCTCTTTCAGCCGAAGCAGGGATGCTCTACGGAGTTGTTCCTTTGAGTTAGGTGGTTGGCTACTTAGGCCCGCAGGCACACCCGGGGCCAGGGTCCCAGCCTCATAAACAAGAGGTGTGTTGAGAGCCGCCTCGCGCACCGGCCTGCTTCTCACTCCATTTCACGTGGGGGACCCTTTCCCGGCCTCTCCTACAAGAACACTGGAAAATTGCTCCAGCTTCAGGGACGGCGAAGTTCAGTAAAGCGCAGCTAAGTCGGTAGCATGGATTCTTGGCGTTGGTAGCCCGGTAGCTAGGCATCCAGGCACACGGGGTACAGCAGTGCCAATCTCCTAAACGGAGAGGGGAGTCGACAGCAGCCTTCCTTTACACTCCTGCTTCTCACTCAGAGTTACGTTTTCGTTCCCTTCCCCAAGCTTTCACCAAAACACACGACAGATGACGCTCACGCTCAAGAAGGGCGATCTTTGCTGAGGCAAGGGTTCTCTACAGCTTTGTCCCTTTGCGATGGGTGGGCGGCCGTTAGGACTCCACGCACGCACGGGAGAGCCGATCTAGGTTCCCGAAACAAGAGCTGAGTCGAGAGGTGCCTTCTGCCCATGCCTATTTCTCCCTCGGAATTCTGCTGGGACTCAGTCCCCAGGTTTGCCCTCCAGCAGAGTTGAAAATGCTGCCACCCTGTGCAGAGGCGAATGAGCTGCAGCTGGGAGTCTTTACAGGCTTCTTTCTGCCAGATCAGTGTGGAGCACCCAGCATTCCAGTGCACACATGGAGCAGTGGCGTTAGCTTCAGGTCACAAGCGCTGGGCCAAGGGGTGCCTTCTGGCCCGGACTTCTGCTCCCTGGCTGTCACGGAAGGAGACCGCTCCCCGGACTCTCACCCACGGCAGCCTGGAAGCTGCTTCCTCCCTCCGAGAGGTGGATGGGAGCTAAAGCACGGCTCCTCTATCGTATGGGTTTTCGAGGAAGACTGCTAGCCATTAGACTCCCATGGAAAGTGGGCCCGCAGTGCTCGTTTCATGAAACACGGGAGGAGTCGTGTTCTGCCTCCTGCCGCCCAGGGCCCGAGTCTCACTTCGAAAAGGCTCTCGGCCTCACTTGCCGTGCTCTCCGCATTCCCACAGCAAACGGCTGCCCACCTCAGCAACGGCTATTGGAGCTGAAGCGCGGGTTCTCACCAGAGCTGTGGCTCCCAGTTAGGGGGCTGCCTTTAGGCCTGCACGCACACACGGGGCAACGGGAATGGCCTCGTCCACACGAGGTGAGTTGACAGCTGCCTTCGGCACCGGCCTGTCTCTCCCCCGATTCTCTGTATGGAGCCCGTCCCCAGGCTCTCTCTCACCCACGCTCCACCCTAAACCGCTTCCTCCCGCAGAGAGGTCGACGGTAGCTTAAAGCACGGTTTCTGCACACTGTTGTTTCTCCGCGTTGGAACGCCCGCCTTTAGGCTTCCATGCCCAAGTAGGGCCGCAGGGCTGGCTAGATCAACCACACGGCTAGTCGTGTTCTGCCTTCTGCCGGGGCCTGCGTCTCCCTCGCAAAAGGCTTTGGGCTCCCTTGCAGGGCTCTCCTGCACGCACACCACGCCATGCTTCTACCCTCGGGAGCTGCTGGTTTAGCTGAAGCACGGATTCTCTCCCGAGTTCTTCCTTCGAGTTAGGGGGTTGTCTTTGAGGCTCCACGCACCTCCACCGGGGGCATCGGTACTAGACCCGTCACCATGGTGTGAGTTGAGAGCTGCCTTCTGCACCGGCCTGTCTCTCCCACGATTTTACGTAATGGAGCCCGTCCCCAGGCTCTCACCCACAGTACACCCTAAACTGCTTCCTCTCACCGGGAGGACGAGGGTAGCGAAAGCACGGTTTCCCTACAGTGTTGCTTCTCCCGGTTGGAACGCGGGCTCTTCGACTTCCATGCGAGAGTGGGGCCGCAGTGCTAACTTCATGAAACAAGTGGGGAGTCGTGTTCTGCTCTCTCCCGGGGCCTGAGCCTCACCCGGAACCTGGGGGTGGGCTCACTTGCAGTGGGCTCACTCACGCGCACAGCAAAATGCGTCCACCCTCCGGCAGAGGGCTCTTTCAGCCGAAGCAGGGATGCTCTACGGAGTTGTTCCTTTGAGTTAGGTGGTTGGCTACTTAGGCCCGCAGGCACACCCGGGGCCAGGGTCCCAGCCTCATAAACAAGAGGTGTGTTGAGAGCCGCCTCGCGCACCGGCCTGCTTCTCACTCCATTTCACGTGGGGGACCCTTTCCCGGCCTCTCCTACAAGAACACTGGAAAATTGCTCCAGCTTCAGGGACGGCGAAGTTCAGTAAAGCGCAGCTAAGTCGGTAGCATGGATTCTTGGCGTTGGTAGCCCGGTAGCTAGGCATCCAGGCACACGGGGTACAGCAGTGCCAATCTCCTAAACGGAGAGGGGAGTCGACAGCAGCCTTCCTTTACACTCCTGCTTCTCACTCAGAGTTACGTTTTCGTTCCCTTCCCCAAGCTTTCACCAAAACACACGACAGATGACGCTCACGCTCAAGAAGGGCGATCTTTGCTGAGGCAAGGGTTCTCTACAGCTTTGTCCCTTTGCGATGGGTGGGCGGCCGTTAGGACTCCACGCACGCACGGGAGAGCCGATCTAGGTTCCCGAAACAAGAGCTGAGTCGAGAGGTGCCTTCTGCCCATGCCTATTTCTCCCTCGGAATTCTGCTGGGACTCAGTCCCCAGGTTTGCCCTCCAGCAGAGTTGAAAATGCTGCCACCCTGTGCAGAGGCGAATGAGCTGCAGCTGGGAGTCTTTACAGGCTTCTTTCTGCCAGATCAGTGTGGAGCACCCAGCATTCCAGTGCACACATGGAGCAGTGGCGTTAGCTTCAGGTCACAAGCGCTGGGCCAAGGGGTGCCTTCTGGCCCGGACTTCTGCTCCCTGGCTGTCACGGAAGGAGACCGCTCCCCGGACTCTCACCCACGGCAGCCTGGAAGCTGCTTCCTCCCTCCGAGAGGTGGATGGGAGCTAAAGCACGGCTCCTCTATCGTATGGGTTTTCGAGGAAGACTGCTAGCCATTAGACTCCCATGGAAAGTGGGCCCGCAGTGCTCGTTTCATGAAACACGGGAGGAGTCGTGTTCTGCCTCCTGCCGCCCAGGGCCCGAGTCTCACTTCGAAAAGGCTCTCGGCCTCACTTGCCGTGCTCTCCGCATTCCCACAGCAAACGGCTGCCCACCTCAGCAACGGCTATTGGAGCTGAAGCGCGGGTTCTCACCAGAGCTGTGGCTCCCAGTTAGGGGGCTGCCTTTAGGCCTGCACGCACACACGGGGCAACGGGAATGGCCTCGTCCACACGAGGTGAGTTGACAGCTGCCTTCGGCACCGGCCTGTCTCTCCCCCGATTCTCTGTATGGAGCCCGTCCCCAGGCTCTCTCTCACCCACGCTCCACCCTAAACCGCTTCCTCCCGCAGAGAGGTCGACGGTAGCTTAAAGCACGGTTTCTGCACACTGTTGTTTCTCCGCGTTGGAACGCCCGCCTTTAGGCTTCCATGCCCAAGTAGGGCCGCAGGGCTGGCTAGATCAACCACACGGCTAGTCGTGTTCTGCCTTCTGCCGGGGCCTGCGTCTCCCTCGCAAAAGGCTTTGGGCTCCCTTGCAGGGCTCTCCTGCACGCACACCACGCCATGCTTCTACCCTCGGGAGCTGCTGGTTTAGCTGAAGCACGGATTCTCTCCCGAGTTCTTCCTTCGAGTTAGGGGGTTGTCTTTGAGGCTCCACGCACCTCCACCGGGGGCATCGGTACTAGACCCGTCACCATGGTGTGAGTTGAGAGCTGCCTTCTGCACCGGCCTGTCTCTCCCACGATTTTACGTAATGGAGCCCGTCCCCAGGCTCTCACCCACAGTACACCCTAAACTGCTTCCTCTCACCGGGAGGACGAGGGTAGCGAAAGCACGGTTTCCCTACAGTGTTGCTTCTCCCGGTTGGAACGCGGGCTCTTCGACTTCCATGCGAGAGTGGGGCCGCAGTGCTAACTTCATGAAACAAGTGGGGAGTCGTGTTCTGCTCTCTCCCGGGGCCTGAGCCTCACCCGGAACCTGGGGGTGGGCTCACTTGCAGTGGGCTCACTCACGCGCACAGCAAAATGCGTCCACCCTCCGGCAGAGGGCTCTTTCAGCCGAAGCAGGGATGCTCTACGGAGTTGTTCCTTTGAGTTAGGTGGTTGGCTACTTAGGCCCGCAGGCACACCCGGGGCCAGGGTCCCAGCCTCATAAACAAGAGGTGTGTTGAGAGCCGCCTCGCGCACCGGCCTGCTTCTCACTCCATTTCACGTGGGGGACCCTTTCCCGGCCTCTCCTACAAGAACACTGGAAAATTGCTCCAGCTTCAGGGACGGCGAAGTTCAGTAAAGCGCAGCTAAGTCGGTAGCATGGATTCTTGGCGTTGGTAGCCCGGTAGCTAGGCATCCAGGCACACGGGGTACAGCAGTGCCAATCTCCTAAACGGAGAGGGGAGTCGACAGCAGCCTTCCTTTACACTCCTGCTTCTCACTCAGAGTTACGTTTTCGTTCCCTTCCCCAAGCTTTCACCAAAACACACGACAGATGACGCTCACGCTCAAGAAGGGCGATCTTTGCTGAGGCAAGGGTTCTCTACAGCTTTGTCCCTTTGCGATGGGTGGGCGGCCGTTAGGACTCCACGCACGCACGGGAGAGCCGATCTAGGTTCCCGAAACAAGAGCTGAGTCGAGAGGTGCCTTCTGCCCATGCCTATTTCTCCCTCGGAATTCTGCTGGGACTCAGTCCCCAGGTTTGCCCTCCAGCAGAGTTGAAAATGCTGCCACCCTGTGCAGAGGCGAATGAGCTGCAGCTGGGAGTCTTTACAGGCTTCTTTCTGCCAGATCAGTGTGGAGCACCCAGCATTCCAGTGCACACATGGAGCAGTGGCGTTAGCTTCAGGTCACAAGCGCTGGGCCAAGGGGTGCCTTCTGGCCCGGACTTCTGCTCCCTGGCTGTCACGGAAGGAGACCGCTCCCCGGACTCTCACCCACGGCAGCCTGGAAGCTGCTTCCTCCCTCCGAGAGGTGGATGGGAGCTAAAGCACGGCTCCTCTATCGTATGGGTTTTCGAGGAAGACTGCTAGCCATTAGACTCCCATGGAAAGTGGGCCCGCAGTGCTCGTTTCATGAAACACGGGAGGAGTCGTGTTCTGCCTCCTGCCGCCCAGGGCCCGAGTCTCACTTCGAAAAGGCTCTCGGCCTCACTTGCCGTGCTCTCCGCATTCCCACAGCAAACGGCTGCCCACCTCAGCAACGGCTATTGGAGCTGAAGCGCGGGTTCTCACCAGAGCTGTGGCTCCCAGTTAGGGGGCTGCCTTTAGGCCTGCACGCACACACGGGGCAACGGGAATGGCCTCGTCCACACGAGGTGAGTTGACAGCTGCCTTCGGCACCGGCCTGTCTCTCCCCCGATTCTCTGTATGGAGCCCGTCCCCAGGCTCTCTCTCACCCACGCTCCACCCTAAACCGCTTCCTCCCGCAGAGAGGTCGACGGTAGCTTAAAGCACGGTTTCTGCACACTGTTGTTTCTCCGCGTTGGAACGCCCGCCTTTAGGCTTCCATGCCCAAGTAGGGCCGCAGGGCTGGCTAGATCAACCACACGGCTAGTCGTGTTCTGCCTTCTGCCGGGGCCTGCGTCTCCCTCGCAAAAGGCTTTGGGCTCCCTTGCAGGGCTCTCCTGCACGCACACCACGCCATGCTTCTACCCTCGGGAGCTGCTGGTTTAGCTGAAGCACGGATTCTCTCCCGAGTTCTTCCTTCGAGTTAGGGGGTTGTCTTTGAGGCTCCACGCACCTCCACCGGGGGCATCGGTACTAGACCCGTCACCATGGTGTGAGTTGAGAGCTGCCTTCTGCACCGGCCTGTCTCTCCCACGATTTTACGTAATGGAGCCCGTCCCCAGGCTCTCACCCACAGTACACCCTAAACTGCTTCCTCTCACCGGGAGGACGAGGGTAGCGAAAGCACGGTTTCCCTACAGTGTTGCTTCTCCCGGTTGGAACGCGGGCTCTTCGACTTCCATGCGAGAGTGGGGCCGCAGTGCTAACTTCATGAAACAAGTGGGGAGTCGTGTTCTGCTCTCTCCCGGGGCCTGAGCCTCACCCGGAACCTGGGGGTGGGCTCACTTGCAGTGGGCTCACTCACGCGCACAGCAAAATGCGTCCACCCTCCGGCAGAGGGCTCTTTCAGCCGAAGCAGGGATGCTCTACGGAGTTGTTCCTTTGAGTTAGGTGGTTGGCTACTTAGGCCCGCAGGCACACCCGGGGCCAGGGTCCCAGCCTCATAAACAAGAGGTGTGTTGAGAGCCGCCTCGCGCACCGGCCTGCTTCTCACTCCATTTCACGTGGGGGACCCTTTCCCGGCCTCTCCTACAAGAACACTGGAAAATTGCTCCAGCTTCAGGGACGGCGAAGTTCAGTAAAGCGCAGCTAAGTCGGTAGCATGGATTCTTGGCGTTGGTAGCCCGGTAGCTAGGCATCCAGGCACACGGGGTACAGCAGTGCCAATCTCCTAAACGGAGAGGGGAGTCGACAGCAGCCTTCCTTTACACTCCTGCTTCTCACTCAGAGTTACGTTTTCGTTCCCTTCCCCAAGCTTTCACCAAAACACACGACAGATGACGCTCACGCTCAAGAAGGGCGATCTTTGCTGAGGCAAGGGTTCTCTACAGCTTTGTCCCTTTGCGATGGGTGGGCGGCCGTTAGGACTCCACGCACGCACGGGAGAGCCGATCTAGGTTCCCGAAACAAGAGCTGAGTCGAGAGGTGCCTTCTGCCCATGCCTACTTCTCCCTCGGAATTCTGCTGGGACTCAGTCCCCAGGTTTGCCCTCCAGCAGAGTTGAAAATGCTGCCACCCTGTGCAGAGGCGAATGAGCTGCAGCTGGGAGTCTTTACAGGCTTCTTTCTGCCAGATCAGTGTGGAGCACCCAGCATTCCAGTGCACACATGGAGCAGTGGCGTTAGCTTCAGGTCACAAGCGCTGGGCCAAGGGGTGCCTTCTGGCCCGGACTTCTGCTCCCTGGCTGTCACGGAAGGAGACCGCTCCCCGGACTCTCACCCACGGCAGCCTGGAAGCTGCTTCCTCCCTCCGAGAGGTGGATGGGAGCTAAAGCACGGCTCCTCTATCGTATGGGTTTTCGAGGAAGACTGCTAGCCATTAGACTCCCATGGAAAGTGGGCCCGCAGTGCTCGTTTCAT
The DNA here is from genome assembly GCF_029215605.1 of Mirounga angustirostris. NCBI lineage: Eukaryota > Metazoa > Chordata > Mammalia > Carnivora > Phocidae > Mirounga > Mirounga angustirostris. The sequence continues at coordinate 14,078 of NW_026992084.1, read as the reverse complement.
GAAACACGGGAGGAGTCGTGTTCTGCCTCCTGCCGCCCAGGGCCCGAGTCTCACTTCGAAAAGGCTCTCGGCCTCACTTGCCGTGCTCTCCGCATTCCCACAGCAAACGGCTGCCCACCTCAGCAACGGCTATTGGAGCTGAAGCGCGGGTTCTCACCAGAGCTGTGGCTCCCAGTTAGGGGGCTGCCTTTAGGCCTGCACGCACACACGGGGCAACGGGAATGGCCTCGTCCACACGAGGTGAGTTGACAGCTGCCTTCGGCACCGGCCTGTCTCTCCCCCGATTCTCTGTATGGAGCCCGTCCCCAGGCTCTCTCTCACCCACGCTCCACCCTAAACCGCTTCCTCCCGCAGAGAGGTCGACGGTAGCTTAAAGCACGGTTTCTGCACACTGTTGTTTCTCCGCGTTGGAACGCCCGCCTTTAGGCTTCCATGCCCAAGTAGGGCCGCAGGGCTGGCTAGATCAACCACACGGCTAGTCGTGTTCTGCCTTCTGCCGGGGCCTGCGTCTCCCTCGCAAAAGGCTTTGGGCTCCCTTGCAGGGCTCTCCTGCACGCACACCACGCCATGCTTCTACCCTCGGGAGCTGCTGGTTTAGCTGAAGCACGGATTCTCTCCCGAGTTCTTCCTTCGAGTTAGGGGGTTGTCTTTGAGGCTCCACGCACCTCCACCGGGGGCATCGGTACTAGACCCGTCACCATGGTGTGAGTTGAGAGCTGCCTTCTGCACCGGCCTGTCTCTCCCACGATTTTACGTAATGGAGCCCGTCCCCAGGCTCTCACCCACAGTACACCCTAAACTGCTTCCTCTCACCGGGAGGACGAGGGTAGCGAAAGCACGGTTTCCCTACAGTGTTGCTTCTCCCGGTTGGAACGCGGGCTCTTCGACTTCCATGCGAGAGTGGGGCCGCAGTGCTAACTTCATGAAACAAGTGGGGAGTCGTGTTCTGCTCTCTCCCGGGGCCTGAGCCTCACCCGGAACCTGGGGGTGGGCTCACTTGCAGTGGGCTCACTCACGCGCACAGCAAAATGCGTCCACCCTCCGGCAGAGGGCTCTTTCAGCCGAAGCAGGGATGCTCTACGGAGTTGTTCCTTTGAGTTAGGTGGTTGGCTACTTAGGCCCGCAGGCACACCCGGGGCCAGGGTCCCAGCCTCATAAACAAGAGGTGTGTTGAGAGCCGCCTCGCGCACCGGCCTGCTTCTCACTCCATTTCACGTGGGGGACCCTTTCCCGGCCTCTCCTACAAGAACACTGGAAAATTGCTCCAGCTTCAGGGACGGCGAAGTTCAGTAAAGCGCAGCTAAGTCGGTAGCATGGATTCTTGGCGTTGGTAGCCCGGTAGCTAGGCATCCAGGCACACGGGGTACAGCAGTGCCAATCTCCTAAACGGAGAGGGGAGTCGACAGCAGCCTTCCTTTACACTCCTGCTTCTCACTCAGAGTTACGTTTTCGTTCCCTTCCCCAAGCTTTCACCAAAACACACGACAGATGACGCTCACGCTCAAGAAGGGCGATCTTTGCTGAGGCAAGGGTTCTCTACAGCTTTGTCCCTTTGCGATGGGTGGGCGGCCGTTAGGACTCCACGCACGCACGGGAGAGCCGATCTAGGTTCCCGAAACAAGAGCTGAGTCGAGAGGTGCCTTCTGCCCATGCCTACTTCTCCCTCGGAATTCTGCTGGGACTCAGTCCCCAGGTTTGCCCTCCAGCAGAGTTGAAAATGCTGCCACCCTGTGCAGAGGCGAATGAGCTGCAGCTGGGAGTCTTTACAGGCTTCTTTCTGCCAGATCAGTGTGGAGCACCCAGCATTCCAGTGCACACATGGAGCAGTGGCGTTAGCTTCAGGTCACAAGCGCTGGGCCAAGGGGTGCCTTCTGGCCCGGACTTCTGCTCCCTGGCTGTCACGGAAGGAGACCGCTCCCCGGACTCTCACCCACGGCAGCCTGGAAGCTGCTTCCTCCCTCCGAGAGGTGGATGGGAGCTAAAGCACGGCTCCTCTATCGTATGGGTTTTCGAGGAAGACTGCTAGCCATTAGACTCCCATGGAAAGTGGGCCCGCAGTGCTCGTTTCATGAAACACGGGAGGAGTCGTGTTCTGCCTCCTGCCGCCCAGGGCCCGAGTCTCACTTCGAAAAGGCTCTCGGCCTCACTTGCCGTGCTCTCCGCATTCCCACAGCAAACGGCTGCCCACCTCAGCAACGGCTATTGGAGCTGAAGCGCGGGTTCTCACCAGAGCTGTGGCTCCCAGTTAGGGGGCTGCCTTTAGGCCTGCACGCACACACGGGGCAACGGGAATGGCCTCGTCCACACGAGGTGAGTTGACAGCTGCCTTCGGCACCGGCCTGTCTCTCCCCCGATTCTCTGTATGGAGCCCGTCCCCAGGCTCTCTCTCACCCACGCTCCACCCTAAACCGCTTCCTCCCGCAGAGAGGTCGACGGTAGCTTAAAGCACGGTTTCTGCACACTGTTGTTTCTCCGCGTTGGAACGCCCGCCTTTAGGCTTCCATGCCCAAGTAGGGCCGCAGGGCTGGCTAGATCAACCACACGGCTAGTCGTGTTCTGCCTTCTGCCGGGGCCTGCGTCTCCCTCGCAAAAGGCTTTGGGCTCCCTTGCAGGGCTCTCCTGCACGCACACCACGCCATGCTTCTACCCTCGGGAGCTGCTGGTTTAGCTGAAGCACGGATTCTCTCCCGAGTTCTTCCTTCGAGTTAGGGTGTTGTCTTTGAGGCTCCACGCACCTCCACCGGGGGCATCGGTACTAGACCCGTCACCATGGTGTGAGTTGAGAGCTGCCTTCTGCACCGGCCTGTCTCTCCCACGATTTTACGTAATGGAGCCCGTCCCCAGGCTCTCACCCACAGTACACCCTAAACTGCTTCCTCTCACCGGGAGGACGAGGGTAGCGAAAGCACGGTTTCCCTACAGTGTTGCTTCTCCCGGTTGGAACGCGGGCTCTTCGACTTCCATGCGAGAGTGGGGCCGCAGTGCTAACTTCATGAAACAAGTGGGGAGTCGTGTTCTGCTCTCTCCCGGGGCCTGAGCCTCACCCGGAACCTGGGGGTGGGCTCACTTGCAGTGGGCTCACTCACGCGCACAGCAAAATGCGTCCACCCTCCGGCAGAGGGCTCTTTCAGCCGAAGCAGGGATGCTCTACGGAGTTGTTCCTTTGAGTTAGGTGGTTGGCTACTTAGGCCCGCAGGCACACCCGGGGCCAGGGTCCCAGCCTCATAAACAAGAGGTGTGTTGAGAGCCGCCTCGCGCACCGGCCTGCTTCTCACTCCATTTCACGTGGGGGACCCTTTCCCGGCCTCTCCTACAAGAACACTGGAAAATTGCTCCAGCTTCAGGGACGGCGAAGTTCAGTAAAGCGCAGCTAAGTCGGTAGCATGGATTCTTGGCGTTGGTAGCCCGGTAGCTAGGCATCCAGGCACACGGGGTACAGCAGTGCCAATCTCCTAAACGGAGAGGGGAGTCGACAGCAGCCTTCCTTTACACTCCTGCTTCTCACTCAGAGTTACGTTTTCGTTCCCTTCCCCAAGCTTTCACCAAAACACACGACAGATGACGCTCACGCTCAAGAAGGGCGATCTTTGCTGAGGCAAGGGTTCTCTACAGCTTTGTCCCTTTGCGATGGGTGGGCGGCCGTTAGGACTCCACGCACGCACGGGAGAGCCGATCTAGGTTCCCGAAACAAGAGCTGAGTCGAGAGGTGCCTTCTGCCCATGCCTACTTCTCCCTCGGAATTCTGCTGGGACTCAGTCCCCAGGTTTGCCCTCCAGCAGAGTTGAAAATGCTGCCACCCTGTGCAGAGGCGAATGAGCTGCAGCTGGGAGTCTTTACAGGCTTCTTTCTGCCAGATCAGTGTGGAGCACCCAGCATTCCAGTGCACACATGGAGCAGTGGCGTTAGCTTCAGGTCACAAGCGCTGGGCCAAGGGGTGCCTTCTGGCCCGGACTTCTGCTCCCTGGCTGTCACGGAAGGAGACCGCTCCCCGGACTCTCACCCACGGCAGCCTGGAAGCTGCTTCCTCCCTCCGAGAGGTGGATGGGAGCTAAAGCACGGCTCCTCTATCGTATGGGTTTTCGAGGAAGACTGCTAGCCATTAGACTCCCATGGAAAGTGGGCCCGCAGTGCTCGTTTCATGAAACACGGGAGGAGTCGTGTTCTGCCTCCTGCCGCCCAGGGCCCGAGTCTCACTTCGAAAAGGCTCTCGGCCTCACTTGCCGTGCTCTCCGCATTCCCACAGCAAACGGCTGCCCACCTCAGCAACGGCTATTGGAGCTGAAGCGCGGGTTCTCACCAGAGCTGTGGCTTCCAGTTAGGGGGCTGCCTTTAGGCCTGCACGCACACACGGGGCAACGGGAATGGCCTCGTCCACACGAGGTGAGTTGACAGCTGCCTTCGGCACCGGCCTGTCTCTCCCCCGATTCTCTGTATGGAGCCCGTCCCCAGGCTCTCTCTCACCCACGCTCCACCCTAAACCGCTTCCTCCCGCAGAGAGGTCGACGGTAGCTTAAAGCACGGTTTCTGCACACTGTTGTTTCTCCGCGTTGGAACGCCCGCCTTTAGGCTTCCATGCCCAAGTAGGGCCGCAGGGCTGGCTAGATCAACCACACGGCTAGTCGTGTTCTGCCTTCTGCCGGGGCCTGCGTCTCCCTCGCAAAAGGCTTTGGGCTCCCTTGCAGGGCTCTCCTGCACGCACACCACGCCATGCTTCTACCCTCGGGAGCTGCTGGTTTAGCTGAAGCACGGATTCTCTCCCGAGTTCTTCCTTCGAGTTAGGGGGTTGTCTTTGAGGCTCCACGCACCTCCACCGGGGGCATCGGTACTAGACCCGTCACCATGGTGTGAGTTGAGAGCTGCCTTCTGCACCGGCCTGTCTCTCCCACGATTTTACGTAATGGAGCCCGTCCCCAGGCTCTCACCCACAGTACACCCTAAACTGCTTCCTCTCACCGGGAGGACGAGGGTAGCGAAAGCACGGTTTCCCTACAGTGTTGCTTCTCCCGGTTGGAACGCGGGCTCTTCGACTTCCATGCGAGAGTGGGGCCGCAGTGCTAACTTCATGAAACAAGTGGGGAGTCGTGTTCTGCTCTCTCCCGGGGCCTGAGCCTCACCCGGAACCTGGGGGTGGGCTCACTTGCAGTGGGCTCACTCACGCGCACAGCAAAATGCGTCCACCCTCCGGCAGAGGGCTCTTTCAGCCGAAGCAGGGATGCTCTACGGAGTTGTTCCTTTGAGTTAGGTGGTTGGCTACTTAGGCCCGCAGGCACACCCGGGGCCAGGGTCCCAGCCTCATAAACAAGAGGTGTGTTGAGAGCCGCCTCGCGCACCGGCCTGCTTCTCACTCCATTTCACGTGGGGGACCCTTTCCCGGCCTCTCCTACAAGAACACTGGAAAATTGCTCCAGCTTCAGGGACGGCGAAGTTCAGTAAAGCGCAGCTAAGTCGGTAGCATGGATTCTTGGCGTTGGTAGCCCGGTAGCTAGGCATCCAGGCACACGGGGTACAGCAGTGCCAATCTCCTAAACGGAGAGGGGAGTCGACAGCAGCCTTCCTTTACACTCCTGCTTCTCACTCAGAGTTACGTTTTCGTTCCCTTCCCCAAGCTTTCACCAAAACACACGACAGATGACGCTCACGCTCAAGAAGGGCGATCTTTGCTGAGGCAAGGGTTCTCTACAGCTTTGTCCCTTTGCGATGGGTGGGCGGCCGTTAGGACTCCACGCACGCACGGGAGAGCCGATCTAGGTTCCCGAAACAAGAGCTGAGTCGAGAGGTGCCTTCTGCCCATGCCTACTTCTCCCTCGGAATTCTGCTGGGACTCAGTCCCCAGGTTTGCCCTCCAGCAGAGTTGAAAATGCTGCCACCCTGTGCAGAGGCGAATGAGCTGCAGCTGGGAGTCTTTACAGGCTTCTTTCTGCCAGATCAGTGTGGAGCACCCAGCATTCCAGTGCACACATGGAGCAGTGGCGTTAGCTTCAGGTCACAAGCGCTGGGCCAAGGGGTGCCTTCTGGCCCGGACTTCTGCTCCCTGGCTGTCACGGAAGGAGACCGCTCCCCGGACTCTCACCCACGGCAGCCTGGAAGCTGCTTCCTCCCTCCGAGAGGTGGATGGGAGCTAAAGCACGGCTCCTCTATCGTATGGGTTTTCGAGGAAGACTGCTAGCCATTAGACTCCCATGGAAAGTGGGCCCGCAGTGCTCGTTTCATGAAACACGGGAGGAGTCGTGTTCTGCCTCCTGCCGCCCAGGGCCCGAGTCTCACTTCGAAAAGGCTCTCGGCCTCACTTGCCGTGCTCTCCGCATTCCCACAGCAAACGGCTGCCCACCTCAGCAACGGCTATTGGAGCTGAAGCGCGGGTTCTCACCAGAGCTGTGGCTTCCAGTTAGGGGGCTGCCTTTAGGCCTGCACGCACACACGGGGCAACGGGAATGGCCTCGTCCACACGAGGTGAGTTGACAGCTGCCTTCGGCACCGGCCTGTCTCTCCCCCGATTCTCTGTATGGAGCCCGTCCCCAGGCTCTCTCTCACCCACGCTCCACCCTAAACCGCTTCCTCCCGCAGAGAGGTCGACGGTAGCTTAAAGCACGGTTTCTGCACACTGTTGTTTCTCCGCGTTGGAACGCCCGCCTTTAGGCTTCCATGCCCAAGTAGGGCCGCAGGGCTGGCTAGATCAACCACACGGCTAGTCGTGTTCTGCCTTCTGCCGGGGCCTGCGTCTCCCTCGCAAAAGGCTTTGGGCTCCCTTGCAGGGCTCTCCTGCACGCACACCACGCCATGCTTCTACCCTCGGGAGCTGCTGGTTTAGCTGAAGCACGGATTCTCTCCCGAGTTCTTCCTTCGAGTTAGGGGGTTGTCTTTGAGGCTCCACGCACCTCCACCGGGGGCATCGGTACTAGACCCGTCACCATGGTGTGAGTTGAGAGCTGCCTTCTGCACCGGCCTGTCTCTCCCACGATTTTACGTAATGGAGCCCGTCCCCAGGCTCTCACCCACAGTACACCCTAAACTGCTTCCTCTCACCGGGAGGACGAGGGTAGCGAAAGCACGGTTTCCCTACAGTGTTGCTTCTCCCGGTTGGAACGCGGGCTCTTCGACTTCCATGCGAGAGTGGGGCCGCAGTGCTAACTTCATGAAACAAGTGGGGAGTCGTGTTCTGCTCTCTCCCGGGGCCTGAGCCTCACCCGGAACCTGGGGGTGGGCTCACTTGCAGTGGGCTCACTCACGCGCACAGCAAAATGCGTCCACCCTCCGGCAGAGGGCTCTTTCAGCCGAAGCAGGGATGCTCTACGGAGTTGTTCCTTTGAGTTAGGTGGTTGGCTACTTAGGCCCGCAGGCACACCCGGGGCCAGGGTCCCAGCCTCATAAACAAGAGGTGTGTTGAGAGCCGCCTCGCGCACCGGCCTGCTTCTCACTCCATTTCACGTGGGGGACCCTTTCCCGGCCTCTCCTACAAGAACACTGGAAAATTGCTCCAGCTTCAGGGACGGCGAAGTTCAGTAAAGCGCAGCTAAGTCGGTAGCATGGATTCTTGGCGTTGGTAGCCCGGTAGCTAGGCATCCAGGCACACGGGGTACAGCAGTGCCAATCTCCTAAACGGAGAGGGGAGTCGACAGCAGCCTTCCTTTACACTCCTGCTTCTCACTCAGAGTTACGTTTTCGTTCCCTTCCCCAAGCTTTCACCAAAACACACGACAGATGACGCTCACGCTCAAGAAGGGCGATCTTTGCTGAGGCAAGGGTTCTCTACAGCTTTGTCCCTTTGCGATGGGTGGGCGGCCGTTAGGACTCCACGCACGCACGGGAGAGCCGATCTAGGTTCCCGAAACAAGAGCTGAGTCGAGAGGTGCCTTCTGCCCATGCCTACTTCTCCCTCGGAATTCTGCTGGGACTCAGTCCCCAGGTTTGCCCTCCAGCAGAGTTGAAAATGCTGCCACCCTGTGCAGAGGCGAATGAGCTGCAGCTGGGAGTCTTTACAGGCTTCTTTCTGCCAGATCAGTGTGGAGCACCCAGCATTCCAGTGCACACATGGAGCAGTGGCGTTAGCTTCAGGTCACAAGCGCTGGGCCAAGGGGTGCCTTCTGGCCCGGACTTCTGCTCCCTGGCTGTCACGGAAGGAGACCGCTCCCCGGACTCTCACCCACGGCAGCCTGGAAGCTGCTTCCTCCCTCCGAGAGGTGGATGGGAGCTAAAGCACGGCTCCTCTATCGTATGGGTTTTCGAGGAAGACTGCTAGCCATTAGACTCCCATGGAAAGTGGGCCCGCAGTGCTCGTTTCATGAAACACGGGAGGAGTCGTGTTCTGCCTCCTGCCGCCCAGGGCCCGAGTCTCACTTCGAAAAGGCTCTCGGCCTCACTTGCCGTGCTCTCCGCATTCCCACAGCAAACGGCTGCCCACCTCAGCAACGGCTATTGGAGCTGAAGCGCGGGTTCTCACCAGAGCTGTGGCTCCCAGTTAGGGGGCTGCCTTTAGGCCTGCACGCACACACGGGGCAACGGGAATGGCCTCGTCCACACGAGGTGAGTTGACAGCTGCCCTCGGCACCGGCCTGTCTCTCCCCCGATTCTCTGTATGGAGCCCGTCCCCAGGCTCTCTCTCACCCACGCTCCACCCTAAACCGCTTCCTCCCGCAGAGAGGTCGACGGTAGCTTAAAGCACGGTTTCTGCACACTGTTGTTTCTCCGCGTTGGAACGCCCGCCTTTAGGCTTCCATGCCCAAGTAGGGCCGCAGGGCTGGCTAGATCAACCACACGGCTAGTCGTGTTCTGCCTTCTGCCGGGGCCTGCGTCTCCCTCGCAAAAGGCTTTGGGCTCCCTTGCAGGGCTCTCCTGCACGCACACCACGCCATGCTTCTACCCTCGGGAGCTGCTGGTTTAGCTGAAGCACGGATTCTCTCCCGAGTTCTTCCTTCGAGTTAGGGGGTTGTCTTTGAGGCTCCACGCACCTCCACCGGGGGCATCGGTACTAGACCCGTCACCATGGTGTGAGTTGAGAGCTGCCTTCTGCACCGGCCTGTCTCTCCCACGATTTTACGTAATGGAGCCCGTCCCCAGGCTCTCACCCACAGTACACCCTAAACTGCTTCCTCTCACCGGGAGGACGAGGGTAGCGAAAGCACGGTTTCCCTACAGTGTTGCTTCTCCCGGTTGGAACGCGGGCTCTTCGACTTCCATGCGAGAGTGGGGCCGCAGTGCTAACTTCATGAAACAAGTGGGGAGTCGTGTTCTGCTCTCTCCCGGGGCCTGAGCCTCACCCGGAACCTGGGGGTGGGCTCACTTGCAGTGGGCTCACTCACGCGCACAGCAAAATGCGTCCACCCTCCGGCAGAGGGCTCTTTCAGCCGAAGCAGGGATGCTCTACGGAGTTGTTCCTTTGAGTTAGGTGGTTGGCTACTTAGGCCCGCAGGCACACCCGGGGCCAGGGTCCCAGCCTCATAAACAAGAGGTGTGTTGAGAGCCGCCTCGCGCACCGGCCTGCTTCTCACTCCATTTCACGTGGGGGACCCTTTCCCGGCCTCTCCTACAAGAACACTGGAAAATTGCTCCAGCTTCAGGGACGGCGAAGTTCAGTAAAGCGCAGCTAAGTCGGTAGCATGGATTCTTGGCGTTGGTAGCCCGGTAGCTAGGCATCCAGGCACACGGGGTACAGCAGTGCCAATCTCCTAAACGGAGAGGGGAGTCGACAGCAGCCTTCCTTTACACTCCTGCTTCTCACTCAGAGTTACGTTTTCGTTCCCTTCCCCAAGCTTTCACCAAAACACACGACAGATGACGCTCACGCTCAAGAAGGGCGATCTTTGCTGAGGCAAGGGTTCTCTACAGCTTTGTCCCTTTGCGATGGGTGGGCGGCCGTTAGGACTCCACGCACGCACGGGAGAGCCGATCTAGGTTCCCGAAACAAGAGCTGAGTCGAGAGGTGCCTTCTGCCCATGCCTACTTCTCCCTCGGAATTCTGCTGGGACTCAGTCCCCAGGTTTGCCCTCCAGCAGAGTTGAAAATGCTGCCACCCTGTGCAGAGGCGAATGAGCTGCAGCTGGGAGTCTTTACAGGCTTCTTTCTGCCAGATCAGTGTGGAGCACCCAGCATTCCAGTGCACACATGGAGCAGTGGCGTTAGCTTCAGGTCACAAGCGCTGGGCCAAGGGGTGCCTTCTGGCCCGGACTTCTGCTCCCTGGCTGTCACGGAAGGAGACCGCTCCCCGGACTCTCACCCACGGCAGCCTGGAAGCTGCTTCCTCCCTCCGAGAGGTGGATGGGAGCTAAAGCACGGCTCCTCTATCGTATGGGTTTTCGAGGAAGACTGCTAGCCATTAGACTCCCATGGAAAGTGGGCCCGCAGTGCTCGTTTCATGAAACACGGGAGGAGTCGTGTTCTGCCTCCTGCCGCCCAGGGCCCGAGTCTCACTTCGAAAAGGCTCTCGGCCTCACTTGCCGTGCTCTCCGCATTCCCACAGCAAACGGCTGCCCACCTCAGCAACGGCTATTGGAGCTGAAGCGCGGGTTCTCACCAGAGCTGTGGCTCCCAGTTAGGGGGCTGCCTTTAGGCCTGCACGCACACACGGGGCAACGGGAATGGCCTCGTCCACACGAGGTGAGTTGACAGCTGCCCTCGGCACCGGCCTGTCTCTCCCCCGATTCTCTGTATGGAGCCCGTCCCCAGGCTCTCTCTCACCCACGCTCCACCCTAAACCGCTTCCTCCCGCAGAGAGGTCGACGGTAGCTTAAAGCACGGTTTCTGCACACTGTTGTTTCTCCGCGTTGGAACGCCCGCCTTTAGGCTTCCATGCCCAAGTAGGGCCGCAGGGCTGGCTAGATCAACCACACGGCTAGTCGTGTTCTGCCTTCTGCCGGGGCCTGCGTCTCCCTCGCAAAAGGCTTTGGGCTCCCTTGCAGGGCTCTCCTGCACGCACACCACGCCATGCTTCTACCCTCGGGAGCTGCTGGTTTAGCTGAAGCACGGATTCTCTCCCGAGTTCTTCCTTCGAGTTAGGGGGTTGTCTTTGAGGCTCCACGCACCTCCACCGGGGGCATCGGTACTAGACCCGTCACCATGGTGTGAGTTGAGAGCTGCCTTCTGCACCGGCCTGTCTCTCCCACGATTTTACGTAATGGAGCCCGTCCCCAGGCTCTCACCCACAGTACACCCTAAACTGCTTCCTCTCACCGGGAGGACGAGGGTAGCGAAAGCACGGTTTCCCTACAGTGTTGCTTCTCCCGGTTGGAACGCGGGCTCTTCGACTTCCATGCGAGAGTGGGGCCGCAGTGCTAACTTCATGAAACAAGTGGGGAGTCGTGTTCTGCTCTCTCCCGGGGCCTGAGCCTCACCCGGAACCTGGGGGTGGGCTCACTTGCAGTGGGCTCACTCACGCGCACAGCAAAATGCGTCCACCCTCCGGCAGAGGGCTCTTTCAGCCGAAGCAGGGATGCTCTACGGAGTTGTTCCTTTGAGTTAGGTGGTTGGCTACTTAGGCCCGCAGGCACACCCGGGGCCAGGGTCCCAGCCTCATAAACAAGAGGTGTGTTGAGAGCCGCCTCGCGCACCGGCCTGCTTCTCACTCCATTTCACGTGGGGGACCCTTTCCCGGCCTCTCCTACAAGAACACTGGAAAATTGCTCCAGCTTCAGGGACGGCGAAGTTCAGTAAAGCGCAGCTAAGTCGGTAGCATGGATTCTTGGCGTTGGTAGCCCGGTAGCTAGGCATCCAGGCACACGGGGTACAGCAGTGCCAATCTCCTAAACGGAGAGGGGAGTCGACAGCAGCCTTCCTTTACACTCCTGCTTCTCACTCAGAGTTACGTTTTCGTTCCCTTCCCCAAGCTTTCACCAAAACACACGACAGATGACGCTCACGCTCAAGAAGGGCGATCTTTGCTGAGGCAAGGGTTCTCTACAGCTTTGTCCCTTTGCGATGGGTGGGCGGCCGTTAGGACTCCACGCACGCACGGGAGAGCCGATCTAGGTTCCCGAAACAAGAGCTGAGTCGAGAGGTGCCTTCTGCCCATGCCTATTTCTCCCTCGGAATTCTGCTGGGACTCAGTCCCCAGGTTTGCCCTCCAGCAGAGTTGAAAATGCTGCCACCCTGTGCAGAGGCGAATGAGCTGCAGCTGGGAGTCTTTACAGGCTTCTTTCTGCCAGATCAGTGTGGAGCACCCAGCATTCCAGTGCACACATGGAGCAGTGGCGTTAGCTTCAGGTCACAAGCGCTGGGCCAAGGGGTGCCTTCTGGCCCGGACTTCTGCTCCCTGGCTGTCACGGAAGGAGACCGCTCCCCGGACTCTCACCCACGGCAGCCTGGAAGCTGCTTCCTCCCTCCGAGAGGTGGATGGGAGCTAAAGCACGGCTCCTCTATCGTATGGGTTTTCGAGGAAGACTGCTAGCCATTAGACTCCCATGGAAAGTGGGCCCGCAGTGCTCGTTTCATGAAACACGGGAGGAGTCGTGTTCTGCCTCCTGCCGCCCAGGGCCCGAGTCTCACTTCGAAAAGGCTCTCGGCCTCACTTGCCGTGCTCTCCGCATTCCCACAGCAAACGGCTGCCCACCTCAGCAACGGCTATTGGAGCTGAAGCGCGGGTTCTCACCAGAGCTGTGGCTCCCAGTTAGGGGGCTGCCTTTAGGCCTGCACGCACACACGGGGCAACGGGAATGGCCTCGTCCACACGAGGTGAGTTGACAGCTGCCCTCGGCACCGGCCTGTCTCTCCCCCGATTCTCTGTATGGAGCCCGTCCCCAGGCTCTCTCTCACCCACGCTCCACCCTAAACCGCTTCCTCCCGCAGAGAGGTCGACGGTAGCTTAAAGCACGGTTTCTGCACACTGTTGTTTCTCCGCGTTGGAACGCCCGCCTTTAGGCTTCCATGCCCAAGTAGGGCCGCAGGGCTGGCTAGATCAACCACACGGCTAGTCGTGTTCTGCCTTCTGCCGGGGCCTGCGTCTCCCTCGCAAAAGGCTTTGGGCTCCCTTGCAGGGCTCTCCTGCACGCACACCACGCCATGCTTCTACCCTCGGGAGCTGCTGGTTTAGCTGAAGCACGGATTCTCTCCCGAGTTCTTCCTTCGAGTTAGGGGGTTGTCTTTGAGGCTCCACGCACCTCCACCGGGGGCATCGGTACTAGACCCGTCACCATGGTGTGAGTTGAGAGCTGCCTTCTGCACCGGCCTGTCTCTCCCACGATTTTACGTAATGGAGCCCGTCCCCAGGCTCTCACCCACAGTACACCCTAAACTGCTTCCTCTCACCGGGAGGACGAGGGTAGCGAAAGCACGGTTTCCCTACAGTGTTGCTTCTCCCGGTTGGAACGCGGGCTCTTCGACTTCCATGCGAGAGTGGGGCCGCAGTGCTAACTTCATGAAACAAGTGGGGAGTCGTGTTCTGCTCTCTCCCGGGGCCTGAGCCTCACCCGGAACCTGGGGGTGGGCTCACTTGCAGTGGGCTCACTCACGCGCACAGCAAAATGCGTCCACCCTCCGGCAGAGGGCTCTTTCAGCCGAAGCAGGGATGCTCTACGGAGTTGTTCCTTTGAGTTAGGTGGTTGGCTACTTAGGCCCGCAGGCACACCCGGGGCCAGGGTCCCAGCCTCATAAACAAGAGGTGTGTTGAGAGCCGCCTCGCGCACCGGCCTGCTTCTCACTCCATTTCACGTGGGGGACCCTTTCCCGGCCTCTCCTACAAGAACACTGGAAAATTGCTCCAGCTTCAGGGACGGCGAAGTTCAGTAAAGCGCAGCTAAGTCGGTAGCATGGATTCTTGGCGTTGGTAGCCCGGTAGCTAGGCATCCAGGCACACGGGGTACAGCAGTGCCAATCTCCTAAACGGAGAGGGGAGTCGACAGCAGCCTTCCTTTACACTCCTGCTTCTCACTCAGAGTTACGTTTTCGTTCCCTTCCCCAAGCTTTCACCAAAACACACGACAGATGACGCTCACGCTCAAGAAGGGCGATCTTTGCTGAGGCAAGGGTTCTCTACAGCTTTGTCCCTTTGCGATGGGTGGGCGGCCGTTAGGACTCCACGCACGCACGGGAGAGCCGATCTAGGTTCCCGAAACAAGAGCTGAGTCGAGAGGTGCCTTCTGCCCATGCCTATT